>NC_043972.1:16367835-16490335 GCF_902148855.1 Sphaeramia orbicularis
CTGTAAGAACTTCTGCATTTGCTTCATTTTGGAGCTTTGCCCCTTTGTCTTCCCTCAACCATGTGCATAAACTAAAAATGGAAGGTGCTTGAGCCCAGATAGCACTGAAACCCACTGAAACCCAGGGATTAGCCTTGAAGATATCATTAATAATTATTATTAACTTTCAGCTTTAAATCTAGTTATATTTAATGGCATCTGTGTGCAGATAGATTTAACCTCTTTTTGAATATGCAGAGAATATGTGTTTGTTGCTTTCTATTTATGTTAAATTTATATTTTATTTGCTGGTACCAGAGGTGTCCTTCCTCTTACATGTTAAATTGCTAACAAACACTAAAATACACGACGATCGTTCAATTGTACAGATGTATGTGAGATAGATAGATAGATAGATAGATAGATAGATAGATAGATAGATAGATAGATAGATAGATAGATAGATAGATAGATAGATAGATAGATAGATAGATAGATAGATAGATAGATAGATTTTCCTCTGACTCTTGGATATTTTTTTTCATACGGAATGCAACTGCATTGCCATCATCAGTGTTACTTCCTGTGAAAACAAAGTCATTGTAGATAATGTTCATTCTCTAACATTTGGAACATTTGGAACCAAACAGTGCGGTGTAATGGAATGTAGCGCGGACCAGATGCCTCCATGAATCTCACAGTAATGTCAGCGTAGTGTTTTTGCTTTGAATGGCAACAAAGACGAGGTTATCCCATAAAAGTGTATTTTTCTTTCTGCTGCAGGTCACATTGTTTAGCTCGGTTCAAGAAGGGGTGTTAAAAATCATAATAATAATAAAAAAAAAAATAAGAGTATGGAGTGCAGATCATTGGGAGAAAAGGAGGAAATTATTTTAAAAACTTGTATCCATTCAGTAATCTTTCCTATTAACAGGCTTTTATATTATCATTAATTTGAAGAGGTTGTTTTTAAATGACTTTTTTATTAAGTCATTGTCTTGCTTTTGAGTCCGCAAGTGTTTTCGTGATATAAACTGTGCTTATCTGACAAATATCAAGTAATGGGGACGTTTTTATGGAGATGAAACAGTAGTTTTGAACCCCATAATGGTAATAAAAAGCCATCGATGTTGAACCACTTTGCTTAGATGACATTTCTTTAACCAACTTTTTATTTATAATTTCAAACGTAGAGTCTCTTAAAGGAAAAGGGGTGCTAAAATATCCAAAATATCCAAAAAATATTGAAAGCAGCAGTACCACATGCTTCCTACATTTCATGTAAACATAAGAATTACATGTAACAACAAGCATGATTTAAAACAAATGAAGTAACAATATGCACCAAAAATCAGGTAAAACATTAGGTTGAGAAATAGTTGCATATATCAGTGAAATGGTTGTAGAGTCCAAAGGGCAGTACTGAGTTTATTACCCCACCCCCTGAAGGAAAGGTAAGGGTATTGTTTTTGATGCAGTGTGTTTCTTTCTTTTTTTGTTAACACTCTAGCAGCAAAACTATTGGTTGAAGTCATACCAAATTTTGTTTATAGATTGCCAGTGACCCAGAATTGATGTGGTTACATTTTGGAAACAGTAGGTCAAAGTTCAAATTTTATAGATAGATAGAATTTTTAAAATCTTTTTTTTCTCCCATTTACTTATAATGGACGAGATTTCACATGTCTATAAAAAACATTAATTTTGTTTCAATTTGCTTCAAACTTGGCACATATATAGAGGCTATTGATATGCTGACATCAGCTGGATCGATGCCAAAATAAGATAAAATTTGTGTGAGGGGCGGGGTTTGTTGTACCTGGAACCACTTGTTTGTTTCTTTGATTTTTTTTTACATTCTAGCAGCAAAACTATTGGTTGAATTCATACCAGATTTGGTTTATAGATTGCCAGTGACCCAGAATAGATGTCATTACATTTTAGGAAAAGTAGGTCAAAGTTAAAATTATTTATGAATTTTTACATTTCTTTTCCATTTCCCTAGAATGGGCAAAATTTCTAATGTTTGTAGCAGAAAAATTGTTGGTTGAATTCATACCACATTGGGTTTATAGATCACTGGTGATACACTGTAAGCCCAAAATTTGTATTTACTAAAATGCTTTAATTACAATGCACTTAAATGACTTTAAGTTTTATGATGTTACTATAAAATGTTAAGTATATTCTACAAATTTGTTGACATACAGGGTGGGGAAGCAAAATTTACAATGAATATTTAGTTGTTTTTTTCTCAGCAGGCACTACGTCAATTGTTTTGAAACCAAACATATATTGATGTCATAATCATACCTAACACTATTATCCATATCTTTTCACAAACTTTTGCCCATATGAGTAATCAGGAAAGCAAACGTCAAAGAGTGTGTGATTTGCTGAATGCACTCGTCACACCAAAGGAGATTTCAAAAATAGTTGGAGTGTCCATAAAGACTGTTTATAATGGAAAGAAGAGAATGACTATGAGCAAAACTATCACGAGAAAGTCTGGATGATACTATTAAAGAAGAATGGGAGAAGTTGTCACCCGAATATTTGAGGAACACTTGCGCAAGTTTCAGGAAGCGTGTGAAGGCAGTTATTGAGAAAGAAGGAGGACACATAGAATAAAAACATTTTCTATTATGTAAATTTTCTTGTGGCAAATAAATTCTCATGACTTTCAATAAACTAATTGGTCATACACTGTCTTTCAATCCCTGCCTCAAAATATTGTAAATTTTGCTTCCCCACCCTGTAGTTGAAAGTACAAAAAAGTTTAAGTAGAATGGAATTAAATCACTAAGTTTTAGTCATGACCACACCTTTTTATCTTCGCATTGCATTGTGGGTATTGGGCATGTTGTTGAAAATGTGTTATTTTTCTGTGCAGGGGTTCAGTGGGGTTGTGGAGTTAGTGTTAATTTGGATTTAATGTGTGTATGACAGTGTTTATTGGCCTTTTTGTGTTTGTTTTTGTATTTTTGTAGAGCTGCACCATGAGTCAGAGCCATAGGAAGAACAATGGCTTTCCTGTTCATCTAAGGCTGTTATTGTATAATGGAAATCTTAATGTCTTGTCAAATTAAAAGCACTTCCTGTACTGGCAAGTGGCGTTGAGTTAGTTTCTATTCATTTAAAATATATTAAGTTGAATAGTTTCAAAGCTATTTTGGTCAAAAATAGGATTTTGAGTTTGATTAACTTAAAAAAAAGTTGTTAAATCAATGATAAATTAATCTGGCTGCAACTGAGAAAATTAGTCAGTGTAACCTAAAATGCTGAGTTGAATGGTTGGATAGTGGGGTTGATTTTAAAACAGATTTAAAGTACAAATAACTTGTCTTTTAGTGTTTTCTACTTAACCCTTTCATGCACAGTGGTCACTACAGTGGACAGTTATTCTACAGCTTTTCTCTTGTATATTCATGGATTTTGTTTTTTTACTTGCATATCAACCAACACAGTGGATACTTATGCACCATCCCATAATGCACTGCAATTCATACTGTTACTGTAACATCCCTGTTCTTGATAAACCTGATCCGCAGCAACATATTTGAGTGTAAATCAATTGCTAGTTGTTATTAGACTGTAATTAACAGTTTGTTTTTTTAAGTTGTTGTGTTTTGTTGTTTTTTGCATATTATTTGAGTGAGTTATAACTACTATTATAGTATGTTAAAATGTGAGAAAACATCAGATTAGCAACATTAAAAAAAACATTTATTTCATAGTTTTCACACTGTATGACAGTAAATGCATGTTTATTTGCTTCAAAAATTAAACGCATGATGTCCAGTTGAGTGGACATTTTTGTAACTCCATAAAAAATAGGTTCATAAAAAAAAAAAAAAAAAAAAAAATTGAATCACATTGTTTTTTTTCATGCCTAAAGAGGAATAAAAACACTCAGGAAAAAAATCTTGATTAAGGTTCTCATAATTCATGCATGAAAGGGTTAATAGTTTAAGTTCAATACTTTTAGCATTCAAGTTGAACCTACTTAAACCAACTGATTAGTCGATCATTTAAGTGCAATCACTTGCCTCAAATTTTTACTCTACTTATCCGGGCTTACAGTGTACAAGAATAGATGTGGTTACATTTTAGGAAAAGCATGTCAAAGTTTGAATTTTTTATTAATTGAAAAAAAAAATTCTATTTCTATTTATTTATGGTCAAAATTTCACATGTCTATAAAAACATCAGTTTTGTTTCAGTTTACTTCAAACTTGACCCATATATAGAGGCAATTGATATGATATGATGACATCAGCTGGATCGATGCCAAAATAAGCAACAATACATGCGGGGGGCGGGGTTTGTTGTGCCTAGCACCACTTGTTTTTAATCTGTAAAGGCGGCCTTACACTGTGCGAGTTTAGAGACGATTTCTCACTCGTGCGACTATTTCTGGGATCGGGCCCGATGTGCCTCTAATCGTGTGTCGTGCTTCGTGCAGTGTACATGGGGTAAAGAGAAGCGATTAGCACCTCACGACCACCTCACGACCAGCAATCGTGTGTTCGCAAGGAAAACGGAGCTGTTTGAAATCCTGCTCGCTCCTCGTGAGGGTATCGTACTGTCAAAGCAGTGACACGAACCGATGGGCCTCAAATTCTCACACTGTGCATGCGCGAACACAGACGCGTACAGTAGCGTACAAGCTAACAGTAGCTGGCTGTTGTCCTAGTGCAGTTTAGCTGTTGCAGCTTACCTCTAGTTCCTGCTGTAGGATTGACAGCCCATACTGTCCACATCTGGCCAACCAGTTCCTGCACCAAACACATCGTTGTCTTTTCTTCTTTTTTGATTCCTCACAGATAATGGCACATATTACCAAAGCAGCTCGTTGGTTTCTGTTTAGCACTACCATTTCGTGACTCACGCCAATACACAATCGTCTATGCACTTTTACGGATTCCTTGGTATTTTAACGTTGTATTTCCGGATACAACACTCAAACGTGTCGTGCGTCCTGTGGTGTATGGTCCTACAGTGTGAGCAGTCAGGTCGCATACGAGCGTCGATCCGTACAGTGTGAGAACAGGAATCGTGAGCCTGACTGTACGACTGATTCGCACAGTTTGAGATGGAGCTGCGTGCAACGATCGAAATAATCGCACAGTGTATGGCCGCCTTAAACAGGACAGACTGTTAGACCTGGAGCGTCTCTGTGGATACTGACACTGGGTCTAAGAAACACAATGCAAAAGTAGTTCCTACCAACAAATGTGGAGAATCAGGAGGAAACTGAGTGATGTGGTGACTGACATCTACTTTGGAATTCTCATGAGGATTAGTGTCAGTAAATATGCACATGTAATGATTTGCTTTATCCCATAGATCCATGATTAGGCTAGTTCATGTAGCTGAATTCCCTATAAAAAGTATTTGTCAGGCTGATTTTGATTGTAGAGCGACTTAATCTGGATGACAAACACTGCGGGTAAATATATGACATATAAAGCTAAACACCAATTAGCGGCTATTTGACAGCTGTTAAAGAGGTCTAATCAGCAAAGTAAACACAGATTCTACAAAGTAACTGTGTTATAAACAGATCTAATCTATGCCCGTAAATACTGTGGTTCCACTGCTATTATCGATTGATGCCAAGGTTTAATAACTGACTAACATAAAATTAAAGTTATCTGTAGTCTTGATGAATGAACAGCTGTAAACATACTCAAATGTACATGCACCTTTAACCTTTTCATGCACGAATTATGAGAACCTCAGTCAAGATTTTTTTTCTTGAGTGTTTTTATTCCTCTATAGGCATGTGATCGAATTTTTTTTAATTAACCTATTTTTCATGGAATTACAAAAATGTCCACTCAGCTGGACATCATGCATTTCATTTTAGAAGCAAAGAAACATGTATTTACTGATATACTATGAGGTAAAAACATTTTTAATGATGCTAATTTGATGTTTTCTTACATTTTAACAATACCTGCATATAGATAATATGCAAAAAAAAAACAAAAAAAAAAACCCCTGTTAATTACAATTTAATAACAATTAGCTTTTTTTTTTTTTTTTTTTTACAGTCAAACACGTAAATGGATTTTATCGTATGTAAAACCGTTCCTCTATTCAACAGCCACCTGTTGTGCTTCATCGCAACACAACGTGTAAAGAATGAAAAATCAAAATATTCAATACTTTATTCAGATCCTCAAAACTGTGCATCTGTGTAAGTTTTAGTGCCTGGATATTCTTGTTACAAATAGCTATGGGAAAGTGAAAAATAGGAGCTTTGTGATTTAATTTTTAATATACAAACATTTAATTGATATAAAAGGGTTTTTCTTTTTCGTATTTTTCATGGTCAAAAAATAAATCAGTAATATAAAAAAAAGACAATGGTTTGGTTTTTGCCCTTAAAATAGAGCACATTAAGTGTCAAAATATGAAAAACAAAAGAAAAAAATCTGTCATGTTTTGGTTATTTTAACTCCTTATTTTTTATTGCATTCAAATTTGTGTGACTTTCATAAAATAAAACAAAATAAAAAAATAAGCTCATATTTAAGAGTATTTTCTTAAGAAAGAAAGACAGAAGGAAGAAAAGGAGGAAGGACAGGAAGGAAAAGAGGGAGGAAAGAAAGAAGAGAAGGAAAATAAGGACAGAAGGAATGGGATGGAAAGAGAGGAGAGAAGGAAGGAAGTGAAGGAGGGGAGGAAGGACTGGAAAGATGAGAGGAAGGAAAGAAAGAAAACAAAGAAAGGAAGGAAAGGAGGAAGGTAATGAAGGAAGGGAGGAAGGACAGGAAGAAAGAGCTAAAGGAAAGAAAGAAAACAAGGAAAGAAGTAAGGTAATGAAGGAAGGGAGGAAGGAGGAAAAGGAGGAATGACAGGAAGGAAGAGAAAGGAAAGAAAGAAAACAGGGAAAGGAAGGAAAGGAGGAAGGTAATGAAGGAAGGGAGGAAGGAGGAAGGACAGGAAGGAAGAGACAAAGGAAAGAAAGAAAACAAGGAAAGGAGGAAGGTAATGAAGGAAGTGAGGAAGGAGAAAAAGGAGGAAGGACAGGAAGGATGAGATGTTGGAAAGAAAGAAAAGAATAAAAATAAAGAAAAGAGGAAGGAAAGGTCAGGAAGGAAGAGAGGAAGGCAATGAAGGAAGGGAAGAAGGAAAAAAGTAGGGAAGGAAGGAAAGAAGAAAGAAAGAAAGAAAGAAAAGGAGGAAGGTCATGAAGGAAGAGAGGAAGGCAATGAAGGAGGGGAGGAAGGAAAAAAGTAGGGAAGGAATGAAGGAAGGAAGGAAAGAAGGAAGAAAAGGAGAAAGAAGAAAGAAAGAAAGAAAGAAAGAAAAGAAAGAAAGAAAGAAAGGAGGAAGGACAGGAAGGAAGAGAGGAAGGAAAGGGAAAAAAAAGCAGGAAAATAGGAAAGAAGGAAGGAAAGGAAGGAAAGGTCAAGAAGAAGAGAGGAAGAAAGGAGGAAGACAGCGAACGAGAGGAGGAAGGAAAGAAAGGGGAAGGAAGGAAAGGAAGGACACCTCCAGTGACCAAAGCCTTGCTGGACCCCTGTCCCTCCTGTGTCTCTGTCTGTTCTCTCTCTCTCTCTCTCTCTCTCTCTCCACCTCCTGTTGCTCCCTCTGATCTGACCTCCTCTTCCTCCTCCTCCTCCTCTTCTGCTCCTCCAGGCTCTCCGTACAGAGATAAGATCACCATTGCCATCCTGCAGCTGCAGGAGGAGGGGAAGCTGCACATGATGAAGGAGAAGTGGTGGCGTGGAAACGGCTGCCCCGAGGAGGAGAGCAAGGAGGCCAGCGCCCTGGGGGTGCAGAACATCGGCGGGATCTTCATCGTCCTGGCCGCCGGACTGGTCCTGTCTGTGTTCGTGGCCGTGGGAGAGTTCCTCTACAAGTCCAAACAGAACGCACAACTGGAAAAGGTAAGAACCACGCTCTGACATTCCCTGCATTATTGGACATGACATCTGCATGATAGCAGAATTTCTTACTGTCAGCACACAGCCTCATGGCCAAGACAAATAAACGCTGCTAACGAAAATGAAACAAAATATATGCTAAATATATTCATCTTTTTTCAAATAGAGATCATCTGCCAATTTGCAGAAGCTGACACTATAATGACAGTGCTCTATCGTATGCAGTAAGATAAGGGTTGGTTTCTTTGCATTTATTCACTTAGGCCCAATGGCGACAACGAGATATGAAACGTGAGGAATTCTGCTGTCACCACGGATCCAAGCTAGACTATAACCACCATCTCAAATGACCTCAAGACAAACTCCAGAACACTTTTTTTCTATTGTAATCTAACATGATAACTGCCCCCCCCAAAATGGCTGTTTTTTTTTTTGTTTGTTTTTTTTTTGTTTCCGAACACTCCAGAGGAAAATGAGAAAGGGGGGAGTGGGTGGGGGTGGGGTGGTAGGGGGGGGGTTATTCAAGTATTTAAGTTAAAAAAAAAAAAAAAAAAAAACACTGATGGAGTTGAGGCAGTGTCGTCACTCAGTTTGCGCACAGACACATGATGCACTGCTGAGGTTTGCTGCGCCGCATGACCCACGTCTCCAGCTGATCACATCCACTAACGCATACCCCCACCCTCTCCCCCTTTTGCTGCTGTCCATCTCCACTCTGCAAACTGCCATCTGCTTATACTGTACCTATTCTCACTCTTTGTATCTGTGCAGTTTAGCTCATAATACGATATGGAAAAAAAAAAAAAAAAAAAAAAAAAAAACAACCCAGCAAACGCCCTGACAGGAGAGAGCTGTTCATATAATTGCCTGCATCTAAAGGCTAAGTGCAGTTGTATATACAGTACATAAAACATTTGATGTAAAAATAACATATATAAATATATCCGTATATAACTGATTCGCTGGTAAAAAGTATTTTAGTACATTCAAAGAACGCTGTCGTATATTTTCTTAAGGTCGATTTAGCTCGAACAGACGTCTAAACTATGTACAGGTGATGCACACGGACTTTTAGAGATTCTTTATATGTTAGAATTTAATAATGTGTGTGCAGTGATTCATTTTATCGCCTTGTACAATAATATTTTAGTTTTTTTTTTTGTAATGTCGCGGAAAAAATTATTAGACCACCTCTTGTTTTCTTCAATTTCTTCATTTTAATGCCTGGTATTTCCTCTAAATTTAACCTTTTGTAAGTGATATATGGATATTTAGTGTTTTATCCTCTACATTTTTCAATGAAAATCAAGTCGTTTCTTATATATTATAACTCAGAAGAAATCCAAATGTTATTATATCAAAATGGAGAAGAAAATCTGACTTTCAGCCACATATGATTAATTGAACATGACAAATATACAGTCATGGAAAAAAATTAGACCATCCTTGTTTTCTTCAGTTTCTTGTTCATTTTAATGCCTGGTATTTCCTCTAAATGTAACATTTTCTAAGTGATTTATGGATATTTATTGTTTTATCCTCTACATTTTTCAAGGAAAATCGGGTCGTTTCTTATATATTATAACTCAGAAGAAATCCAAATGTTATTATATCAAATTGGAGAAGAAAAACTGACTTTCAGCCACATATATGATTAATTGAACATGACAAAATATACAGTCATGGAAAAAAATTAGACCATCCTTGTTTTCTTCAGTTTCTTGTTAATTTTAATGCCTGGTATTCCTCTAAATTTAACCTTTTCTAAGTGAATTTATGGATATTATTGTTTTATCCTCTACATTTTTTCAATGAAAATTGGGTCGTTTCTTATCTATTATTAACTCAGAAGAAATCAAATGTTATTATATCAAAATGACGAAGAAAATCTGACTTTCAGCACAATTACATACCCAAAATTATTAGACCACCCTTGTTTTCTTCAGTTTCTTGTTCATTTCAATGCCTGGTATTTCCCTTTAAATTTAACGTTTTGTAAGTGATATATGGATATTTATTGTTTTATCCTCTACATTTTTCAATGAAAATCAGGTTGTTTCTTATATATTATTAACTCAGAAGAAATCCAAATGTTATTATATCAAAATGACGAAGAAAATCTGACTTTCAGCCACATATATAATTAACTGAACAAAATAAAATATACAGTCATGGAAAAAAAAAAAAAAAATTAGACCGCCCTTGTTTTCTTCAGTTTCTTGTTCATTTTAATGCCTGGTATTTCCTCTAAATTTAACCTTTTGTAAGTGATTTATGGATATTTATTGTTTATCCTCTACATTTTTCAATGAAAATCAGGTTGTTTCTTATATATTATTAACTCAGAAGAAATCCAATGTTATTATATCAAAATGACGAAGAAATCTGACTTTCAGCCACATATACATACAACAATTATTAGACTACCCTTGTTTTCTTTTAATGTCTTGTTCATTTTAATGCCTGGTACAACTAAAGGTACACTTATTTGGACAAATATAACGATAAGAGGGAAGAGGAAAACAGACAAGATGACATGTTGATGGTGATTAACCCTTAAGATCTGGAACTATTTTGTTGTGACTTCCAAATTATTTTTTTCTACCTTTCCTAAGTGATTTTATGGATATTTATTGTTTTATCCTCTACATTTTTCAATGAAAATCAGGTTGTTCTTATATATTATTAACTCAGAAGAAATCCAAATGTTATTATATCAAAATGAAGAAGAAAAAACTGACTTTCAGCCACATATATGAGTAACTGAACATAAAAATTATTAGACCACCCTTGTTTTCTTCATTTCTTTTACATTTTAATGCCTGGTATTTCCTCTAAATTTAACCTTTTCTAAGTGATTTATGGATATTTATTGTTTTATCCTCTACATTTTTCAATGAAAATTGGGTCGTTTCTTATCTATTATTAACTCAGAAGAAATCCAAATGTTATTATATCAAAATGGAGAAGAAAATCTGACTTTCAGCCACATATACATAACCAAAATTATTAGACCACCCTTGTTTTCTTCAGTTTCTTGTTCATTTCAATGCCTGGTATTTCCCTTTAAATTTAACCTTTTGTAAGTGATATATGGATATTTATTGTTTTATCCTCTACATTTTTCAATGAAAATCAGGTTGTCTCTTATATATTATAACTCAGAAGAAATCCAAATGTTATTATATCAAAATGACGAAGAAAATCTGACTTTCAGCCACATATATAATTAACTGAACAAAACAAAATATACAGTCATGGAAAAAAAAAAAAATTAGACCGCCCTTGTTTTCTTCAGTTTCTTGTTCATTTTAATGCCTGGTATTTCCTCTAAATTTAACCTTTTGTAAGTGATTTATGGATATTTATTGTTTTATCCTCTACATGTTTCAATGGAAATTGGGTCGTTTCTTATATATTATTAACTCAGAAGAAATCCAAATGTTATTATATCAAAATGAAGAAGAAAAACTGACTTTCAGCCACATGTATAATTAACTGAACATAAAAATTATTCGACCACTCTTGTTTTCTTCAATTTCTTGTTCATTTTAATGCCTGGTACAACTAAAGGTACATTTGTTTGGACAAATATAATGATAACAACAAAAATCGCTCAAAAGAGTTTAATTTCAGAGCTGATATCTATCCATTTTCCAGGATTTTCTTGATAATAACCAAAATCACTTCATTTCTTACATCAATAGCTGGACCAGCTCTATACTCTCCATCGGGTATTTTAAGTGTAAGGAGCTTATTTCTAAATATAACAATTTTAATTTAAGAAATCTTGTCAAGGGAAATTATCTTGCTGCATGGACAGATATCTCACTTTTTCCTCAGATTTAGTGTTTTTATCTTGTTTTTAGACACCCGTTTTTTGCAGTATATACATGCGATGGCTAATATTTAGTAAACTCCAGACATTTTTCTTATTTTGTTGTTGTTTTAAGATCAGATTATGATACTAAAAGACTGTTTTCTGCTTTGTTTGATGTTACATTTTATCAACTTGTATGTTTTAAACGCTATAACCAGCCGTTGTTAACATCACTGGTTAAAATATGCCCTAAACTCCTTAAGGCCGTTTACCAAATGAACCGTTATCCAATACCAGAGCTGATTGGAGACGGCCTGTACTGTTTTCGTTTTAAAGTAATGGGCTCTCCTGGGAGGACATACACATCCGTTCATAGCAGCTCTACAGTTCTTCTCTCTGGAAGTGATCATTAACGGCTTCCTTAAACATTTAATTGTATTGATTGTGCCATTGTGTACAGTGTTTTCATTTGGCCCAGTGACCCTGTACTGATGAGTAACAGATCCCCATTGACTTCGACTGTTAAGTGAATACACTCAGATATTAACAAATACATGAATTCACCAGGATATATATGTCTATAGGCAGCACAAGGTTGTGTCTGTGTATAAATGGGAAAGCACAGCAGTGATATAATGTTAAATATAATATATTATACTCCAGAGGGCAGGGCAGCCAAGGTTAATAATATAAGTTTATCACAGTGATGCTTACAAGCTAAAGCGTGTCCGTGACTCTGTTATACCGCATTACAAACACTGACAATACAATAGGTGGCCATGAAAACACAAACATGTTCCAGAGTGGGAGGCACTTTTAATGTTCACTACCAATGTTGGGTTTGCTGCTGCACATTGTATGCGTTTAGCTAAAGCAAACCAACCCACAATACTGTAAATAAATAAAAGTTCTCTAACCCTTTCATGCATGAGTTATGAAAAAAAAAGTATCTAGATTTTTTTTTTTTAGATTGATTTTATTACTCAAAATTAGGCTAAAGTTGAAATGCATTTTGATTTTTTTTTTTTTTTTTTTTTTAAATATATGGTTTTAGTAAGAAGATATTTAACCTCCTGAGATCCAGGAAAGTACAAGTTGTGAGGTTTTTGGTTTTTTTTTTTTCAATTAAATAATTGCCTGCATTGGAAACATCATGATGCAACATTTTTTCAGATGAATTTTTAATGGAATTTTTATGGAATGTCCTTTGCAGTGGACAGTTGTGTTTTTTTTTTTTTGTTTTTTTTTTTTTTACAATTTTTATGGAATGTCTTTTGCAGTGGACAGTTTTTTTGTTTGTTTGTTTTTTTTTTGTTTTTGGTTTTTTTTGGGTTTTTTTTTACAATTTTTATGGAATGTCCTTTGCAGTGGACAGTTGTTTTTTGTTTGTTTTTCTTTGTTTTTCTTTTACAATTTTTATAGAATGTGCTTTGCAGTGGACAGTTTGTTTGCTTTTGTTTGTTTGTTTTTGTTTGTTGTTGTTTTTTTTTTTTTTTTTTACAGTTTTTATGGAATGTCCTATGCGGTGGACAGTTTTTTTTTTCTTTGTTTTTGTTTGTTGTTGTTTTTTTTGTTTGTTTGTTTTTTTTACAATTTTTATGGAATGTCCTTTGCGCAAGATCATTTTTATATTATTTCTTTTTTTTTTTTTTTTTTTTTTTTTTACAATTTTTAAGGAATGCCCTTTGCGGTGGACAGATTTTATTTTTTATATATTTTATTTATTTATTCATTTATTTATTTATTTATTTACAATTTTTATGGAATGTCGTTTACGGTGGACAGTTTTTTTGTTTGTTTTTACTGTGAAACTCTTGTCCACAAATGTGGTCAGAAAAGCCATAGCTAGGTCTTTGGAGGTTAACTTTATGACATCACAGATCAGTCTAAATTCTAAAACTAAGATGATCCTTTTTTTCATTGTATTGCTTAAGATCTACAGAGACTGCCCCCATGTGGTTTGGAGAATATTACCTTTATAACCCTTTGGAAAGTGAGCTTCAACTATGTGTCCACAAATACGGACGTCATGCATGAAAGGGTTAATGACATATTATCATATATTCTAGAGTGACTGTATTTCTTTAGAATACGTTAGATTTAGTGCAGTTTCAGTGCACATCAGTAGCTGAGAGGGCCGGTATTAGTTTCCATTTTCATCACACACAAATCCCATGATAGGACTGAAATCCTTCTTAAGCAGTAAACTGCAAGGACATTTAAGTATGTGTGGGTACTACTAAATACAATCGCAGAGAGGAGGAGTGTGACATAGTCTCCTTCACATAAGGGTAAAGCAGTACATTAGTTGTTTTCTCAGCTGTATTTAAAGACGTCACCTATAGAGTTTAAAAAATTCAGACTTGTTGCCGGGGATTCATCTTTATCAGACCCAGCAATAAATGTCTTTGCATACTTTATCACTGAGGTGGATTGAAAACATCATAAATCCACATCAAACTGAATGCAGGGAGTGTATTTTAATGCAGGTTTGGAGTCAGCATCTAGTGACGATGACAAGGAGAGAAGAGTTTTATTATTAGGAAGTCCTGAGCTGGTTTTAAATGCACCACCGTCCCAAACAAGCTGATCTCCACACTGTCAGTTTACCTGAAATACTACACTGTGTGCAGTAATAAATGATGATTTTTGTGGAAGTGAAAATCTGGAAATGACTAGATTTTAGTGCATCTAATTTAATAATAATGTAAATACTGTATCAAAAATAAAATGCAGGCTTTTAATGCAGTTTTTTTGGATTGTTATTGTGTTATTTAGTATTTTTAACTACTAATTGTGGCATGAAAGAGGAAAACAGACAAGGTGACATGTTGGTGTTTAACCCTTAAAGATCTGGAACTATTTTTGTCATGACTTTCAACTGATTTCCTCTCTACATTTAACCTTTTTAACCTTTCCTAAGTGATTTATGGATATTTATTGTTTTATCCTCTGCGTTTTTTGATGAAAATAAGGTATTTTCCTGTTTATTATTAACTCAGAAGAAATCCAAATGTTATTATATCAAAATGGAGAACAAGAAAAGCAGACTTTCAGATACATATATGATTAACTGAACATAACAAAAAATATTAGACCACTCTTGTTTTCTTTAATTTCTTGTTCATTTTAATGCCTGGTACAACTAAAGGTCCATTTGTTTGGACAAATATAATGATAACAACAAAAATCACTCAAAAGAGTTTAATTTCAGAGCTGATATCTATCCATTTTCCAGGGTTTCCTTGATAATAACCAAAATCACTTCAGTTCTTATGTCAATAGCTATGGCATTGTACTGACAAAAACAATGCTTTTACGCTGCAAAAATTTAAATCTTACCAAGTGTATTTTTCTCATTTCTGGTCCAAATATCTCATCACGCTTAAAATAAGACATAATCACCTGAAGAGTAACTTTTCAGTGAGATATAAGAACTTCTTTTTAGACAATAAATCTTGAAAATCTTATTTCAAGAAATTTTACTAAGATAATTTTCACTTTTTCAATTGGCAGATTTTTTTGTTTAATTCAAGATTTTTATTTTTTTTTTTAATTAATTCAAGCAAAAAAATCAGCCAATGGAACAAGTGAAAATTATCTTCATAAGATTTCTTGAAATAAGATTTCCCAGATCTATTGTCTAAAAATAAGTTCTTATATCTCATTGAAAAGCTACTCTTCAGGTGATTATGTCTTATTTAAGTGATGAGATATTTTGACTAAACATGAAAAAAAAAAATACACTTGGTAAGACTTGGATTTTTGCAGTGTAGGCATTCCATGTTTTCTTTTCTGTTTGTTTATTATTATGAAGTCCTGAACTGGTTTTAAACGCACCACCGTCCCAAACAAGCTGATCTCCACACTGTCAGTTTACCTGAAATACTTCACTGTGTGCAGTAATAAATGGTGAAGACTGATGATTTTTGTGGAAGTGAAAATCTGGAAATGACTAGATTTTAGTGCATCTAATTTAATAATAATGTAAATACTGTATCAAAAATAAAATGCAGGCTTTTAATGCAGTTTTTTGTATTGTTATTGTGTTATTTAGTATTTTTAATGACTAATTGTGACATGAAAGAGGAAAACAGACAAGGTGACATGTTGGTGTTTAACCCTTAAAGATCTGGAACTATTTTTGTCATGACTTCCAACTGATTTCCTCTCCACATTTAACCTTTCCTAAATGATTTATGGATATTTATTGTTTTATCCTCTGCATTTTTTTGATGAAAATATGGTACTTTCCTATTTATTATTAACTCAGAAGAAATCCAAATGTTATTATATCAAAATAAAGAAAAAGAAAAACTGACTTTCAGCCACATATATGATTAACTGAACATAACAAAATGTACAGTCGTGGAAAAAAATTATTAGACCACCCTTGTTTCCTTCAATTTCTTGTTCATTTTAATGCCTGGTACAACTAAAGGTACATTTATTTGAACAAATATAATGATAACAACAAAAATAGTTCATAGTAGTTTAATTTCAGAGCTGATATCTATCCATTTTCCGTGTTTTCTTGATAATAACCAAAATCACTTCAGTTCTTACATCAATATCTATGGCATTGTACTGACAAAAACAGTACTTTTAGACATTCCATGTTTTCTTTTCTGTCTGTTTTAGTCACATGATGCACACAGGAGTTAGTACTTGATTGCACAACTATTGTTTTTGATGACTTTTGATGGTCTAATATTTTTTCTTTTCGTGACTGTAGCTAACTGCTCCTAATGTGAGCTATGTGCTAATGCTAATGCTAATGCTAGGTACTATTAGGATGGGTGCAATGCAGAGACTGAATTTCCTTACAGGGACAATAAACTAAGCTAATGTTAACTTTGTCAAATAAGTATCAGTCATTTATCAAACTACATGTATTTTATTGGTGAATCAGTGTTGTAGAAGATGACAGTGTTTCTGTTTTATGCCGCTGAAAAGTTAAGACAGTGCATTTAACCTGAATTATTTAAATATATTGATAGGATTAGTGCTAATAAACATTTTCGATCAGTACATTGTTTTGGTCAGTATATAGGGTTAGCTGCCTAAATGATATGAATGCAGACAAACAAGACGAGATACTATTAAAACTATGCGTATTTAGCCTTTTACTTGTCGTTATGATATATTTCATATTAAAATATATTACTTTCTTCGCACTGCGGCTACTGTAGATGTGAAGTGGATACACAACAAGAGATGACATCGAAAGGTTATCAAGAGTTTATAGGGCTTTAATAAACATTTTCGATCAGTACATTCTTTTGTTCACTGGTGGAAAAGTCGGCCATGATGGGAGTAAAATGAATGCTGCTTTTGTCTGACGAAATACGTTGCTGATGTGGTAGCGCTTATAGGCAGGATATTCATTCGAAAAATGTTCCATCCATGAAGAAATAAAAACGTAAATGCAACCAGGGTGGAAAATGTCATTACCAGGTTTATTTCATGTACAGACCCAGATAGCAAAGAGATACTGGGACGGATCTGGAACAAAATCGCACCCCGACTCGGCCCGAAACCGTTTGGCAGATCCGTCCCGGTGTCCAAACGCACATCGGGCCAAAACAGGTACACTGTAAGCCCGGAATTTGTATTTACTAAAATGCTTTAATTACAATACACTTAAATGATTGAAGTTATATGATGTTACTATAAAATGTTAAGTATATTCTACTAATTTGTAGACATAGTTGAAAGTACGAAAAAGTTTAAGTAGAATGGAATTAAATCACTAAGTTTCAGTCATGACCACACCTTTTTATCTTCGCATTGCATTGTGGGTATTGGGCATGTTGTTGAAAATGTGTTATTTTTATGTGCAGGGGTTCAGCGGGGTTGTGGTGTTAGTGTTAATTTGGATTTAACGTGTGTATGGCAGTGTTTATTGGCCTTTTTGTGTTTGTTTTTGTATTTTTGTAGAGCTGCACCATAAGTCAGAGCCATAGGAAGAACAATGGCTTTCCTGTTCATCTAAGATTGTTATTATACAATGGAAATTTTAATGTCTTGTCAAATTAAAAGCACTTGCTGTACTGACAAATGACAGTGAGCTAACATCCATTCATGCTACTCTATATTAAGTTGAAGAATTTCATAACTATTTTGGTCAGGAACAGGATTTTGAGTTTGATTAACTTAGAAAAAGTTGTTTAATCAATTATAAATTAATC
The DNA here is from genome assembly GCF_902148855.1 of Sphaeramia orbicularis. Taxonomy (NCBI): domain Eukaryota; kingdom Metazoa; phylum Chordata; class Actinopteri; order Kurtiformes; family Apogonidae; genus Sphaeramia; species Sphaeramia orbicularis. The sequence goes on from NC_043972.1 coordinate 16,385,727, forward strand.
TGGCTGCAATTTAGAAAATTAGTCAGTGTAACCTAAAATGCTGAGTTGAATGGTTGGATAGTGGGGTTGATATTACAACAGATTTAAAGTACAAATAACTTGTCTTTTAGTGTTTTCTACTTAATAGTTTAAGTTCAATACTTTTAGCATTAAAGTTGAACCTACTTAAACCAATTGATTAGTCGATCATTACTCAAATCATTTAAGTGCAATCACTTGCCTCAAATTTTTTGAGTAAACTCTACTTATCCGGGCTTACAGTGTACTGCTCCGCGAAACGGATCTTCTACAGAAACGGTCCAGCTCTGGCCCAGCTCCGTTCAATCACATCTAGACTATACACAAGAATCATGTTGGCCCAGATTTGTATTCCAACTCTGGTCCAGATCAACATTACAACTTTGAAAATCAGTCTTGGTTGTGTGATGGGAAATCGTTCTGGGCCGAATCCGTAAGCTAGCACAACTCCGGAACTGCTAGACAGAGCTGAAAGATGGATCAGATGTAGATTTGGTCCAAAGTCAGAAAACGGATGTGAGCTATAAACGGATGTAAAGGCTTTAATGTGGATCCGGCCCAAAGGTAATCGCTATCTGGGGAATATGAAAGATCTTAGATATTTTATAGAAATTAGAGAATGAACCTCTAGGAAACATCATTGCTAGCCATGAATAAACATAGCGTAACCTTGGTAACAACACACAGTGTACTTTTAGCAGTAAGCATCACATTGAATAACAAGTATTTATCTTTTCCTATATGAATATTGTCTAATCTAATGTACTTTTAGGAGTAAAACCCAGAAATGTTGCAGTCAGCACCTGCAGTGACTTACTACTTTCATGTCGTACTTCTACTATTATAAACCGATGGTTCCTACGTTGGTGCAGGCACTTGTATTTGCATCTCTTTTCCAAATCACAATGTTTGCTGGGGCTTTTTATTGATGCACTTCCTACCTTCTAAAACTCTTCTAAATTGGTTCCAGTCTATCATGTTTTTGAGCTCAAATCCCGCTCTCCCTCTTGATTGAAGGTTTGTATATCTAACAACATAATAAGTGAGTCCACCAGGTTGTAATGGGGTATACAGTAAGATTTTAAAAAACTACAGCGTGAGAGAGGCAGCTCCACAACAGCACTGCTCAATCACAGCATTAATCCCTAAACGAGGTTATTCATGCATTGAAAACAAGCTAAATAAAGACAGACACAACAAACACAGCCAGCAGGTAGCTCGCAGGCACAGAACAGACAGTCTGACAAATGTCTGAAAAGGATTGAGGTTTTCTCCGTTCATGTGATGACGTAACCCCACCCCCACCCCCCACTTTTAAACCTTGTATTGACAATGGATTGCTTGCACTTTGTTTCATGCACAAATGCCACTACTGTCATGTGTTTGCACTTTGGTCTGTCTTTGCTTCAGGTTGTACACACTGAGTTAGTATTTAGACTAAAACCACTGGACTGGTGTAGGGTTGGGCCAATGTTCTCTTTTCAAGGCCTTTGTGCTTTTATTCGTGAACCGACTTCAAATGCATCAGGGTTATTACTTTCATTCTTCAACCCTTACATGCATTAATAATTAAAAATCCATGATTTTTTTTTTATAACTCCCAAACAAGCCGCAGAAAGGTCCAACTGGGTTACTTCAGATCCATTATTTTGAGCTTAAAACATAACTATCCACTAGGGAAGAGGTTTAGAGCCACTGGGAAAAAAAAAATTAATTAATTTAGGTTCTATATCTATATACATTTATAATTATTCTGAGAAAAAAGTCAGAATTCTGACTTTTTCTCAGAATATTAATCAAAAAAAAAAAAAAAAAAAAAAAAAAAAATATATATATATATATATATATATATATATATATATATATATATATATATACTGGACCTTAATTTTTTTTTTTTCCCCAGTGTCCCTAAACCTCTTCCATAATTCACTGTAGTGGATGCCATGCACAGATCAGAATGCACTTTAATAGCAAATTCATTTATGTGACCATATAAGAAAAATAGGATTGACTTAAGGAAACATGTCATTTTTATACACGTTTAAAAATGCACCCATTATAAAATAAGATTGAAAAAATTCATACAAATTCATACAAATTTTGAAATTTCACCTACGTTTCCCAAAATGTAACAACATCTATTCTGAGTCACTGGTAATGTATACAACAAATTTGGTATGAATTCAACTAATAGTTTTGCTGCTACGGACATGTAGCAGCAAAACTTGCACATATTTTGCCCATTATAAGTAAATGGGAAGATTTTAAAAATTCATAAAAATTTGAACTTTGACCTACTGTTCCCAACATGTAATTACCTCTATTATGGGTCACTGGCAATCTCTAAACCAAATTTGGCATGAATTTAACCAACAGTTTTGCCGTTAGAGACATTTGAAGTTTCATCCATTGTAAGTAAATGGGGAACAAAAAAAGATTTTAAAAATTCATTAAAAATTTTAACTGTGACCTACTGTTCCCAAATTGTAACCACATCTATTCTAGGTCACTGGCAATCTATAAACCCAATTTGGTTTGAATTTAAGCAACAGGTTTGCTTCTACAGACAAGTGAAATTTCAACCATTGTAAGTAAAGGAGGGAAAAAATCATTTTAAAAAATCATAAGAGATTGAAACTTTTACTTACTTTTTCCAAAATATAATCATATCTATTCTGGGTTAATTGGCAATCTATAAACCAAATTTGGTGTGAATTCAATTAATAGTTTGGCTGCTACAGATATTTGAAATTTCACCCATTATACATAAATGGGGAAAAACAAGATTTTAAAAATTCATTAAAAATGTGAACTTTGACCTACTTTTCCCAAAATGTAATGAGACCTATTCTGGGTCACTGGCAATATATAAACCCAATTTGGTATGAATTGAACCAACAGTTTTGCTGCTACAGACATGTAGCAGCAAAACTTGCACATATTTTGCCCATTATAAGTAAATGGGAAGATTTTAAAAAGTCATAAAAAAAATTTGAACTTTGACCTATTTCCAACATGTAATTACCTCTATTATGGGTCACTGGCAATCTCTAAACCAAATTTGGCATGAATTTAACCAAAAGTTTTGCGGTTAGAGACATTTGAAATTTCATCCATTGTAAGTAAATGGGGGAAAAAAAAGATTTTAAAAATTCATAAAAAATTTGAACTTTGACCTACTGTTCCCAACATGTAATTACCTCTATTATGGGTCACTGGCAATCTCTAAACCAAATCTGGCATGAATTTAACCAATAGTTTTGCTTTTAGAGACATTTGAAATTGCATCCATTGTAAGTAAATGGGGAAAAAAAAAATAATTTTAAAAATTAATTAAAAATTTTAACTGTGACCTACTGTTCCCAAAATGTAACCACATCTATTCCAGGTCACCGGCAATCTATAAACCCAATTTGGTTTGAATTTAAGCTACAAGTTTGCTGCTACAGACATGTGAAATTTCAACCAGTACACATAAATGGGGAAAACAATATTTTAAAAATTCATAAAATATTTGAATTTTGACCTGCTTTTCCCAAAATGTAAAGAGATCTATTCTGGGTCACTGGCAATCTATAAACCAAATTTGGTATGAATTGAACCAATAGTTTTGCTGCTAGAATGTTAACAAGCAAACAAACAAACCAAACCAAAAAAAATACCTCTTGCCTCCCCTTTGGGGGGGGGGGGCAATAAATTCTAATTTGGAAGCTGATAAGAAATATTTGTGCATAAATGAATAATTGCAGGTCGGTATATTGGTCTAACCCTACTTAGAGTATAATTCATCGTTATATGCAGTATTTATTCCACAAGCAGTCGTGGATGCCTCAGTCCAGTGTTTATTAGTATATAATTAGATTAATCTGTGAAAATGAACCATCTCTTTTGTTCCATTGTGAAAATAAACCATATATTTTGTTTCATTGCTCCGGGCCTCTCATATAATTGAATACCACCTACTTTTACAATATGGGGTTGTTTTCTCACCATGATGCTGAACATGTCAACTTGAAATATGTGGTGCTAAGCATCTCTTTGTTGTGTTTCACATGCTTGACAGCGCACACCCTGCAATTTGCATTTTATAATTACTTCTGTTCTGTAACATTAGAAAGGACCTAAAATAGCAGCTAGTCATTTATATAATGGGATGAGCCATACACCCTCTTCTACAACAGAGGAACTGTTAATAGTGTTTTTAAAGGTTAAATAGACATGTTAACGTCATTGAGTGTGTTTTTGAGATTATTGCATTTACTAAACCCAGATTGTAATACCACGATATAAGAGCAATGTCAGATGACGATATACACTTGTTAAAATTTTAATAAAAGTATCAATAAACATTTGACTTTGTTAATTCAACTTAACAAACATTTCAATCATTTGTTCATACCATTTGTTTTCCAAGACGATGGAAAGTTTTTTGCTTTATTTTCTTCTGTGTTTGTGCCATGATTTATGTCCATTTCATCCGTCATCGCTACATCCGGCTTTGTTTGTTTTAAAATGTCCTCAAATGAAGCGAAAAGTTCGGGAAAAGTCGACGCCCTTAGACTTAGTGATAAATTAAAGAGAACAGTTTGGTCCCTCGGCGACTTGTACAAAGAGTTAATGAAAGAACGGAGCAAAATACACCAAACAACCATAAAAGCCTGATTAACCCATAAAGACCCAAACAGCTACTGGTGACCAAAACTGTTTAGTACCTGCTGATCCACTAATCCTATCAATATGTTGAAATAATTGGTGTAAAATGCAGTTTGTTATCTACTCACGGTCATCAGATATGACCCATTTGGACGTTCAGAGGTTAGTTACTGTGGAAACACTGTCATCTTCTACAACACTGATTCACCAGTAAAACCTGTGGAGTTGTATCAATGACAATAGATAGAGACACTTGTTTTTGCATTTATTTATTGATATCTTTGCTGAAACAGTAATTTTTTTCTGTTTCTGACATAATAACCTTTGAATTTACTCTGAACTTTTACGAAAATCTACATAATCGGTGAATTAAATATCAGAAAATACATAATTTACATTGAAAAATGCAAAATACCGAGGATACTATTATTGTAAATGTTGGTAAATCACGTAAAATTGTTTAAATGTAGAGATAAATTCAATTGAGAACTGACACAAAAGTAGCTCTGGGTCTTTATGGGTTAATATTGATTATTTTATTACAATCGGACTGGGTTGGATACAATATAATAAGAGGCAAGTGAACATTTAGTCGGTGAAGAAGCGAAATGAGCAACGTAAGGAACTGAGTGGCTTTGACCAGGTCCATGTTGTAACAGTGATGACTGGGTCAGACAAGGGCACCGTTAGCAATGGTGGGCACCCTGAAAGCTATACATTGTGGGTCCTTACAAGAAAGTATCTGTCGGAGTGGGGGGTGGGGGTGTACATTCCGTCAAAAGGTCTTTGAAGGTCTGATTTCTGGCTTCTTCACCTCTGTTGTATGCCAGACTTTACACAAACGTCCACTGGGCCCCCTCCACTGCTCTACGGACCCCCCAGGAATGCTGGGCCCCATGGAATTTGTCATGTTTACCTCCCCTTTACGACATCCCAAGGGTCAGAGCATCTCCACAACTACAGGTCTTGTTGGGTGTTCCTGGTCTGCAGTGGTTAGTACCGACCAAACATGAACTAAGGAAGAACATCCCAATCTCAGGACCTTTGATCATCTGTGGGAGGTGTTGGACAAAAACGTAAATCTGATCCATGCAGTTCCAACTCTCTTCTTCCAGGACTTTATGGATCTGCTGCTAACGTCTTGGTCCAGATACTACAGCACACCTTCAGAGGTCTGGTGGAGTCCAGGACCGGGTCAAAGCTGTTTTGGTGGAAAAATAAGAATATGTACAGTATTAGACAGGTGGTAATAATGTTCTGCTCCCATAGATGCTGGACTGGTTTAGATCTGGTGGTTGTTCTTTAGATATTTTTGGTAAGTACGAACCACTTTACATTGGGAACGAATCGCAAGATCTGGAGATGCTCTGACCCAGTGATTTATCACAATATATCCCTTGTCAAAGTTGCTCAGATCCCTATTCTTGGCCATTTTGTTGTTTCAAACACATCAAGTTCAGGGATAAATGTTGACTTATTGCCAAATATATCCAACCCACTGACAGGTTCCACTGTATGCAGATGATACACATATATAATGCAACGCTCAACCACTGATCAGCCATAATATTATAACCACTGTCTGGTCATAATGTTATGGTTGATCAGTGTAAGACTTAATATTCAGTGCAAAAAAAATGCTTTTAAAAAGTCTAAACATGTTTTTAGCGTCTGCTTTTGTGTGTGTGTGTGTTTTCTTTTTTTATGATTTGCTGTTAGCTATAACCAACAAAGCAGGTTTGATTTTAACTAGCGAACAAATTTAATTAAAATGAAAAAAAAAAAAAAAAATGATTGTTTGTTACATGAAAATTTTATAAAAACTCCTGGGATAAAGTTGTTTTTACTAATCTTGAATGAAAACATAAGCAATACTGTGACCACCTGCAGCGGAAATTTGAACATAACAGTAAATATGAATATTAGAAAATGTAAAATGTATTAAAAGAAACAGGTTTTATACAGAAAAAAGTATTTGTTTATGTAATAGTATAAATGTAAATGATTAAAGGTGGTTACACTGACATTAACTGAACTAATTTAATAGAAAAAATGGTGAATATAACCTGGTTTAATACATCTTTGATAAAAACCGATGGAAAAATATAACAGCTGTTCCATTTCTAGAAGAAGAACACAATATTACTTCTGCATGCTATCTCTGTAAGTGATAACTAAGAAATAAGATTTGGTTTGATTTGATTTGGAGTGTAAGACTGAATTTTCAGTGCAAAAAAGAAAAAAAAAAGCTTTTAAAAAGTTTAAATCTGTTTTTAGCATCTAGTTGTTTTTTTTTTGAGTGTGTGTCTTCTTTTTCATGATTTGCTATTAGCTATAACCAAATTGTTTTTAATTTGCATAATAATTTTATTGAAAAAAAAAAAAAAAGTTTGTTGCTGGACTTCTATGAAAATTCTACATAAACTCCTTGGATAAAGTTGCTTTTACTAATATTGAACATAAACATAAGCAACACTGTGACCACCTACAGCTGAAATTTGAATATAATAGTAAATACCGATGTTAGAAAATGTAAAATGTAATTTGTATTAAAAGAAACAGGTTTTGTACAGAAAAAGATTTTGTTCATGTAATAGCATAAATGTAAATGATTAAAATGATAATATGATAAAATGATAAATATGATAAAATGATAAAATGATAAAAATGTAATTTAAAATATTGTTAAAAAAAGAGTTTGTTGCTGGACTTCTATGAAAATTCTATGTAAACTCCTGGGATAAAGTTGCTTGTGCTAATATTGAACATAAACATAAGCAACACTATGACCACCTACAGCTGCAATTTGAATATAACAGTAAATACCAATATTATTAAAAAAAAAAAAAAAAAAAAAAGAAAAGGTATTACTTTAAATGTAATTTGTATTAAAAGAAACAGGTTTTATACAGAAAAAGCTTTTGTTCATGTAATAGCATAAATGTAAATGATTAAAATGATAATATGATAAAATGATGAATATGATAAAATGATAATATGATAAAATGATAAAAATGTAATGATAAAATGATAAAAATGTAATTTAAAATATTGTTCAAAAAAGAGTTTTTTGCTGGACTTCTATGAAAATTCTGTGTAAACTCCTGGGATAAAGTTGCTTGTGCTAATATTGAACATAAACATAAGCAACACTATGACCACCTACAGCTGCAATTTGAATATAACAGTAAATATCAATATTATAAAAAAAAATTTAAAAAAAAAGGAAAAGTATTACTTTAAATGTAATTTGTATTAAAAGAAACAGGTTTTATACAGAAAAAGCCTTTGTTCATGTAATAGCATAAATGTAAATGATTAAAGGTGGTTACACTGACATAAATTAAATTGATTAAATAGCAAAAAGTGGTGAATATAACCAGGTTTAATACATATTTGATAAAAGCATAAAAATTGTATTTAAAATTAAAAAAAAAAAAAGAAAGAAAAAGTTTGTTGCTGGATTTCTATGAAAATTCTACGTAAACTCCTTGGATAAAGTTGCTTGTGCTAATATTGAACATAAAAATAAGCAACACTGTGACCACGTACAGCTGAAATTTGAATATAACAGTAAATACCGATATTAGAAAACGTAAAATGTAATTTATATTAAAAGAAACAGGTTTTATACAGAAAAATGCCTTTGTTCATGTAATAGCATAAATGTAAATGATTAAAATGATAATATGATAATATGATAAAATGATAAAAATGTAATGATAAAATGATAAAAATGTAATTTAAAATATTGTTAAAAAAAAGAGTTTGTTGCTGGACTTCTATGAAAATTCTGTGTAAACTCCTGGGATAAAGTTGCTTGTGCTAATATTGAACATAAACATAAGCAACACTATGACCACCTACAGCTGCAATTTGAATATAACAGTAAATACCAATATTATAAAAAAAAAAAAAAAGAAAGGAAAAGTATTACTTTAAATGTAATTTGTATTGAAAGAAACAGATTTTATACAGAAAAAGCCGTTGCTCATGTAATAGCATAAATGTAAATGATTAAAGGTGGTTACACTGACATAAATTGAATTGATTTAATAGCAAAAAGTGGTGAATATAACCAGGTTTAATACATATTTGATAAAAGCATAAAAATTGTATTTAAAATTTAAAAAAAAAAAAAAAAGAAAGAAAAAGTTTGTTGCTGGATTTCTATGAAAATTCTACGTAAACTCCTTGGATAAAGTTGCTTGTGCTAATATTGAACACAAAAATAAGCAACACTGTGACCACCTACAGCTGAAATTTGAATATAACAGTAAATACCGATATTAAAAAAATGTAATATGTAATTTGTATTAAAAGAAACAGGTTTTATGCTGAAAAAGCCTTTGTTCATGTAATAGCATACATGTAAATCATTACAGGTGGTTACACTGACATAAATTAAACTAATTTAATAGAAAAAATTGGTGAATATAACCTGGTTTAATGCATATTTGATAAAAGCATAATTTTTTTTTTTTAAATATTAAAAAAAAAAAGAAAAAGTTTGTTGCTGGACTTCTATGAAAATTCTACATAAACTCCTGGGATAAAGTTGCTTGTGCTAATATTGAACATAAACATAAGCAACACTGTGACCACCTACAGCTGAAAGTTGAATATAATAGTAAATACCAATATTAGAAAATGTAAAATGTAATTTATATTAAAAGAAACAGGTTTTATACAGAAAAAGCCTTTGTTCATGTAAGACTATAAATGTAAATGATTAAAGGTGGTTTCACTGACATAAATTGAACTAATTTAATAGAAAAAAATGGTGAATACAACCTGGTTTAATGCATATTTGATAAAAGCATAAAAATTTTATTTAAAATATTAAAAAAACAAAAAAAAACTTTGTTGCTGGACTTCTATGAAAATTCTATATAAACTCCTGGGATAAAGTTGCTTGTGCTAATATTGAACATAAACATAAGCAACACTGTGACCACCTACAGCTGAAAGTTGAATATAATAGTAAATACCAATATTAGAAAATGTAAAATGTAATTTGTATTAAAAGAAACAGAGGTTTTATCCAGAAAAAGCCTTTGTTCATGTAATAGCATAAATGTAAATGCTTAAATGTGGTTTCACTGACATAAATTGAACTAATTTAATAGCAAAATTGGTGCATCTTTGATAAAACGGATGAAAAATATAACAGCTGTTCCATTTCTAGAAGCAGAAGAACACAAGGGCAGAAAAGACAAAGATAGTGTTCAGATAAATACTGGAAATTATGGAACTACGACACATTTAAAGAGTCTTTTACATATCGCCTCTCCAAATTAAGCTTTCCTTATGCGTTACACCTTACATATTAGGGTATTTATCAACGCCAAAGCTATCTGTGTTTTCACAATATTACTTCTGTGCACTATCTCTGCAAGTGATAACTAAGAAAAAAATACATTATTTTTCTTTTGCCAAATTTAACATTATGTGAGGCTTAGATCTACCGTGCTGAGAGACTTCCTACCTATTTTCTGATTTAACTCAATGTAAAATGGCAAATAGAATGGATTTTGTCCAAATATATTCTGTTCTTTCAGTGAGTATAGTATGAAAATGCTTTTAAAGTTTGGACTATATGTGGTATTTTTGGGCAGATGTGTTTAATCTTAAAAAAAGAGAAGAGTGGAGATAGTTTGTTAGGTTTTTCACTCCTCGAGGATGTAGCCGAGTTAAAATATGCTCCAGAAAATTATTCTTGCTAATTTAACCGAAGTTAAATCTTTCAGAAAACTGACTTCGGACTCCATAATTTTCCACTAAATCACATGCCTCATAGACTTTCAATTGAGCATTTCTTTGTCATCTCCATGCTCGTCTGTCAGATTTCCATGATTACCATGGTTGTCCCCTTCCTCCTTTTCCTCCTCCTTCGCCTCCTGCTCCTTTCTCTCCTCTTCCTCCTCTTCCTCCCCCTCCTTCAGCTTCTCCTCCGCTTCCTCCTCCCGCTCCTCCTCCTCCCGCTCCTCCTCCTCCTGCTGCTTTTTCCTCTCTTCCTGCCTGCTGCTGAGGCTGCTGCAGACTAACCTGGCTCTCGGGGTGCAGGGACCACCAGCTGTGTGTGAGGAACCCATCTCATCACCCCAGCACACACACACTTACACACACATATACACACATCGTCTGCATACATGTAACACACAAACAGCGGTAATGACTGAGGTGGTTAGTCATGGATACATGGTAGTTTGGAGGCTTTGGAAATGTATTACGGCTAAAATTTGCTTAGAGGTCTTATTTCTGTCTTTGTGCATAAAAAATCAATATAAGTGTAATTTGTGAAAGGAATTTGTGTTGGTAAATGCAGGTTATGCAAATTGACAGGATTTCAGTTCTGTTGCAACATGTTGATGGTCATATGAACTATGTTTTCAGCTCAAAAATGTCCAATTTCATCACAATTAATGCTATATTTTCATGTCACAGATGGCCGAGTTATATTTGAACTGAATTTACTTGAAAAACAAATATTCTATTCTTTTAGATTCCCCAGTTTTTCTTACAAGATTATCTACTACATATCACGTTTTATTGTTACAAGTTGCAATATGGAGTATGGTGCTGATCCATCCTGCTTATGTTACACCAATACATACAGGGTGGGGAAGCAAAATTTACAATATTTTGAGGCAGGGATTGAAAGACAGTGTATGACCAATTAGTTTATTGAAAGTCATGAGAATTTATTTGCCACAAGAAAATTGACATAATAGAAAATGTTTTTATTCTATGTGTCCTTCTTTCTCAATAACTGCCTTCACACGCTTCCTGAAACTTGCGCAAGTGTTCCACAAATATTCGGGTGACAACTTCTCCCATTCTTCTTTAATAGTATCTTCCAGACTTTCTCGTAATAGTTTTGCTCATAGTCATTCTCTTCTTTCCATTATAAACAGTCTTTATGGACACTCCAACTATTTTTGAAATCTCCTTTGGTGTGACGAGTGCATTCAGCAAATCACACACTCTTTGACGTTTGCTTTCCTGATTACTCATATGGGCAAAAGTTTGTGAAAAGGTATGGATAATAGTGTTAGGTATGATTATGATATCAATATATGTTTGGTTTCAAAACAATTGACGTAGTGCCTGCTGAGAAAAAACAACTAAATGTTCATTGTAAATTTTGCTTCCCCACCCTGTACATTAAGAATGTCACACGTCACTTTTTAAATCAACAGTTTTCTAATAATAAGCATTTTTATAAAGAAATAACAATTCTATATTGTTATTTACTCTTTAGTATGATGATAAAATATACAATAAATAATTCTGATCCTAGTTTTTGCACAGGGATCATTTATGGAAACGGTGACATGGCTGCCGAGCATCAGTATGATGGGATCTGTAACAACCATGTCACATCCGTCCACTGCCACATTTTAATAATAATAATAATAATAATAATAATAATAATAATAATAATAATAATAATAATAATGGATTGGATTTTATATAGCACTTTTCTAGACACCCAAAGCGCTTTACATTATTGATCCATTATTCATTCGCTCTCACATTCTCCCTCTGGTGGTGGTAAACTACATCTGTAGCCACAGCTGCCCTGGGGCAGACTGACAGAATCACGCCTACGGCCCCTCCCACCACCACCACCAAACATTCATACGCATTCATACACCAGTGTGAATGGCACTGGAGGCAAGGAGGGTGAAGTGTCTTGCCCAAGGATACAACGGACTAGACTAGGATAGAGCGGGATTCGAACCGCCAACCCTTCGGTTATTGGACGACCCGCTCTACCACCTGAGCCATGGCCGCCCCCATTTTGTGTTTTTGTGTCAGCTGTTATTGTTTTAGATCCACAATACTAACATTTATGAATAAGAGGAGAATTAGCAATAGTAAGTATATAAGTTTATTCCTAATAAAGTACTGGTACTGACCAGAGCATCATGGGTAATGTCACGTCCGTCCACCAGCAAAAGTTTTCACATACACGTGCTATTCAAAATCCAATATTTCTGAACATATAGCTTCCACTGTCAAATAATATCAGTAGTCTGTGCACAAATGTATTAGCATTATTTCGACACAGTTCTATGCATTTCTTACAACTTTTTTTTTTTTGGACAAAAATGGCCACTCATTTGAGCCCCTAAGTAAATTTTAGCCGATTACACCAACCAACCCCGTCTCCATTCTGTTCATATATAGCAAAATAACAAAATCACAAATCCAGTTCAGTTTGTTACAGACACAATGCCACTCGCATTACATTTTGCTGGACACATATATGCCACCTTTAATTCTGTTACTTTTTGCTTTTACTGAATAGGCCGGGAGGTTTTTCTAATGGCAGATAAAAAGAACCAGAGTCCTATTCCATTGGACTTAAATGCAGAATTAGACCAAAAAAATGCATTTCAGTCAATGGTGAGCAGTGTTGTGCAAGTTACTTCCAAACTGTAATCCATTACAGATTTCTTGTTACTTAAATTACTAAATTACTTGTTAGTTAAAAGTAATTCCTTACCTTTCAATATTACTGTCTCAGAATTGTAATGTGTTACATGACTCCTGTATTACTTTCGTGTTACATACAGACTCTAAATGGTGTGTGCGCATTTGAACACTGCACCACCCCAAGTCAAATAATACCCCCCCAATGCAAGAGATAGGAGGAGAGCCTTGGGATGTCTAAATATGTACCCCGTAGTACATGTGGATGGATAGTTCAGTAAGTAACGCTAAGGTCTGCCATGTTCAAATCCCAGCACGAGTACTTGTTGCTTTTACATGTTCAAACAGGGGGCACAGCACCGAGGACGCTGGTAGATAAATAAGCAATAGATAAAGAATTCAAACTAGTCATAGAAACATTAGCTTACCTTGTCATTGCTGTATTGATATATCTGATTTTTGATTTTGATATTTATCTACCATATAAATACAGGGTGGGGAAGCAAAATTTACAATGAACATTGAGTTGTTTTTCTCAGCAGACACTACGTCAATTGTTTTGAAACCAAACATATATTGATGTCATAATCATACCTAACACTATTATCCATACCTTTTCAGAAACTTTTGCCCATATGAGTAATCAGGAAAGCAAACGTCAAAGAGTGTGTGATTTGCTGAATGCACTCGTCACACCAAAGGAGATTTCATAAATAGTTGGAGTGTCCATAAAGACTGTTTATAATGGAAAGAAGAGAATGACTATGAGCAAAACTATTACGAGAAAGTCTGGAAGATACTATTAAAGAAGAATGGGAGAAGTTGTCACCCGAATATTTGAGGAACACTTGCGCAAGTTTCAGGAAGCGTGTGAAGGCAGTTATTGAGAAAGAAGGAGGACACACAGAATAAAAACATTTTCTATTATGTAAATTTTCTTGTGGCAAATAAATTCTCATGACTTTCAATAAACTAATTGGCCATACACTGTCTTTCAATCCCTGCCTCAAAATATTGTAAATTTTGCTTCCCCACCCTGTATATATTAGGGCTGGGCAAGTTAATGCGTTATTACCGCGTTAACGCATTCATTAAATAACGCCGACAATTTTTTTAGTCTCACGTTAATGCCGTTTTATTCTAACTCCTATTCTTCTGCCCCTGCTTGTGTGCGTGTACCGATTAGCTCGGCAGATAGACAACAGGCTTCCCAAGAAAAGCCGGATGCTGAAAACTTCTCTCCAAATCTTTTACTCAAGACTCACTGTAAAACTGCAACATACGTACAAAATATGTCTGAGTTCTGTTCATTACCTTGGTACCCTTACATGGCATTATACATTTAAATGAACAGGAAGAAGATCACTAGCTCGGTGCTAACTTGAATGGGAAAACCCATAGACATGCTAACGATTAGCATTTACAGATTAACTTAAGATTTACAACGTCTTTTTATCCAGCAACAAAAGTTCACATCAGAGATATTTTATACTATTCATTCTTACAACAACTGAACATAAAATACTCACAGGCAAACGTTTTTTGGGCCATACAAACAGAGTGAAAGAAACGTGTCTGTTAGTTCCTTCTTATGTCCGAACTGACTACGGGAACACCGCAGGGACAAAACATACGTTAGTGCAACTTATTTCAGCCACTAGAGGGCCCCTTTTGCTCGCTTTGAACAACTAAACATCACATATTATTATTATTATTATTATTATTATTATTATTATTATTATTATTATTATTATTATTATTATATTTCTGTTGCTCTCACTCTGTGAATACACGTAGGTAAACCATGGGTCACAGGACGAGGGGGATGTTAATCAGGATTGGTTTGCTAATCGGCGTCATCATGTGTTTCAACCAATGACAGCATTTGGGGCGGGCTTAAGACTCCTGTCAATCACTCCCAATTGGAAATAAACTGGTGTGGACATAAACATGGAGAAAAGTACCGGTCTTTTCCATGGACATTTTCATTTTAAATGTCTTCAGATGGTGGGGTTGAGAAGGACACAGTTGTTTGTAAGCACCGTAATGTGGAATTATTTTTTATCATCGTAGTACTTCAAGTCTGAAATATCACTTAAAAGCAATACACGCTGTTGATGCCGGTAAACCCCCCTCCCTGCATATACAGGGGTTGGACAAAATAATGGAAACACCTAACACTGTGGCATCATAGAAGGTGTTTCCATTATTTTGTCCAACCCCTGTAACTAGGTGATTAATCATGATTAATCGCAGAAAGCCACGCGATTAATTGCGATTAAGGATTTCAATTGTTGCCCAGCACTAATATATATATATAACATACACATACATACACACCTGTACATACATATAATATACATATACACATACTTGTCCTTCCTTATAACCCCATTAACTTAACTTTTAAACTGCCAAAAGTCATATATATAAATGGTGGCACAATTCATATGGGATCAAACCAAATATGTGTATCTTATCATTGACCACCATTCATAATATTTCTGAAGGTAGATCCCATGGGGCACAGTGAAAGGAACAGAGGTGTTAAGGTTCAGTTAACACCACCACATCTGGTGGGTTTAGGAAAAGACTACAGTTCGGTTTAAATATGAAGCGTTCCATGTATGGCTTAAACCACAGGTGTCAAACATGCGGCCCGGGGGCCAAAACCGGCCCGCCAAAGGCTCCAATCCGGCCCGTGGGATGAATTTGTGAAATGCAAAAATTACACTGAAGATATGAACAAACAATGGTGTTAAAATTATTTTAGGTCAATTCAATCTAAAGTGGGTCAGACCACTAGTATACTATCATAATAACCTATAAATAAAGAAAACTACATATTTCCTCTTTGTTTTGGTGTAAATAAGGTAAAATTACACAAAAAATGTTTACATTTACAGACTAGCCTTTCACAAAAAATGTGAATAACCTGAAATGTCTTAATAGAAGTATGTGGAATGGTACCAATATTCAGCCTGTTACTACAGGTCGTGTGTATTTGTAGATCCACTGTCATTTGTAAGCTGTGATGCACATGTATAAATGAGAAACTAAAGCCTAATATTGTTAAAATTGCACTTATTTTTCTTAAGAATTTTCAGGTTGTTCATATTTGTTCATGTTATGTTCAAGTACAGTTTGTAGATGTAAACATTTTCATTACGGAATTTGACTTTTTTTTCACTCAAAAACATAAAAGAAAACTTTGGAGTTGACATTATTTATAAGTTCTTATCCTATTATTTATATTATTTTACTGGTCCGGCCCATTTTATATCATATTAGTCTGTATGTGGCCCCTGAACTCAAATGAGTTGGACACCCCTGGCTTAAACCATCTGTAAATGTTGATCCCAGCAGCAGCAGGGTTATCTTTACTGTAAGCATCAAGCAGTGACTTAATAAAATATTATTGTGTATTTCATTTATATTATTAGCTTTTCTTTACAACTATATAAAGGTTAAAAAAACATGTCGATACATTACAGATCAAAACCAATACGTGTTCATACTTTTCTCATAACACTATCAATACAGATTACGTCAAGTTTAAGCCTCAAATAAATATATACTGTCCATTAGACACGTGAAAAACATTGTGAAAAATGCTGTTTTTCATGCCTTGGGAGGAAAAGAAATGCACAGGGAAAAAAAATCCTGATTCAGGTTTTTAAAATTCATGCATAGAAGGATTAATAAATACATTATGAGCCAACAACCACACTCCACACTAATACAGATACGTTTTATTCTACAAAAACAGCTACAAATGAGTATAAATGTTGGAGAAATAATTAGGTCTGTTGGATTTTAACCCATAAAGACCCAGTGCTACTTTTATGGAAGTTGCCAAATGAATTTTCCTGTAGATTTCACCTTTTTTAAGCGATTTATCGACATTTATTAGAATATTGCTTTGCCAGCTTTGGAGACGAACCCACATTGAGACTAAGGCTACGTTCAGATAACAGGCAAATGTGGCCCAAATCCGATTTTTTTTTTTGCCCATATCTGACCTGTATCCGATCTGTTAAAGACAGTTTGAGCAGCACAAATCCGACCCAGGCCACTTTCATACATGGTCCTAAATCCGATATGTATGTGATATATTGCAATGCGACTTCAGTCTGAACGGCCAGGTCGCATTTATCTGATCTTTATGTCATGGAAATGTGACAAACATCACAATTCTGCGTCCCAGGAGGAGGAGCGGCAGGAAAAATATATTTACTTCCGTTAGGACCTCTTTTGCGCATGCGGGTCACTTCAGGGTCGCATTCAATTCGTACTCAAAACTGATAGAAGTCGAACACTGCAAAAATCCAAATCTTACCAAGTGTATTTTTCTCATTTCTAGTCAAAATATCTCATCACACTTAAAATAAGACATAATCACCTGAAGAGTAACTTTTCAGTGAGATATAAGAACTTATTTTTAGACAATAGATCTGGAAAATTTCATTTCAAGAAATCTTACCAAGATAATTTTCACTTGTTCCATTGGCAGATTTTTTTTTTTTTTTTTTGCGTGATTGAAGATTTTTTTGCTTAATTGAAGATTTTTTTTTTGCTTAATTGAAGATTTTATTTTATTTTTTTGCTTGATTCAAGATTTTTTGTTGCTTAATTGAAGATTTATTTATTTATTTTTTGCTTGATTCAAGATTTTTTTTTTTTTTTTTTTTGCTTAATTCAAGATTTTTTTTGCCTGATTCAGTAATTTTTTTTTATTTTTTTGGCTAAATTCAAGACTTATTTTGCTTAATTCAAGATTTTTATTTTATTTTTTTGCTTCATTCAGGTTTTTTTTGCATGACTCAAGATTTTTTTTTTTTGCTTAATTAAAGTTTTTTTTTTTTTTTTTTTGCATGATTCAAGATTTTTTTAATTCGAGCAAAATTAATGTGACAAAAGTAGTTATTTTACAGTTATGTACATGTACTATTATATATTAACAGAGAATACTGAGCCAAGATCATTTTCACTGGTTCCATTGGCAGATTTTTTTTTTTTTTTTGCTTAACTCAAGGTTTTTTTTTTTTGTTTGTTTTTTTGCTTAATTCAAGATTTTTTTTTTTTTTTTTTTTTGCTTAATTCAAGCAAAAAATTAATAATCTGCCCGTGGAACAAGTAAAAATTATCTTGATAAGATTTCTTGAAATAAGATTTTCCAGATCTATCATCTAAAAATAAGTTCTTATATCTCACTGAAAAGTTACTCTTTAGGTGATTGTGTGTTATTTTAAGTGTGATGAGATATTTTGACTAGAAATGAAAAAAATACACTTGGTAAGATTTGGAATTTTGCAGTGCATTTAATGTGTAATATGAACGAGCAGACAAAAAAATCGTCTTTCACCAAAAAATCCAAATTGTGCATTAAGACCTGCTGTCTGTAGTGTTGACTTTAGCCTCAGTGTACCCGTCCCTGACAAAAGTCTGAGTTCTGAGACAAAAAGCCCGAAGGCACAGAATCCAAACACTTCCTCCTCAGTAAAGTACTGACCACACGGTGAGCTGTTCCAGACGCTGTGACAGTTTCAACACATTTGATTTCCTCGTGCAGTTAGGGGCACCTTGGAGATGAATCTGAGCTGGAAGGTGAGCTACAGAGCGGCACAGCCTGCCAATTTTTACACAAACCGGACCTCGTCTCCGGCATCTGGTTCGTGTGACTCCTCGTCGTTGTTTGTTGACTGTAGATATCATTTGCTCCTGCCGCATATCTCTCCTATTACACTAATCTTGTAATCAATACACCTTGTCTCAGATCAGGTTTGCTGTTTGTGCAGCTTTGCGTCAACACAACAGCCAAGGACAGAGAAGTGTCTCGTGGCGTGAACAGATTTGTGTCGTCTCCACTTGAGCTTCAGCTGTAATAATAATAATAATAATAATAATAATAATAATAATAATAATAATAATAATAATAATAATAATAAACTTTATTTGTATAGCACCTTTCATACAGAAATTGTAGCCCAAAGTGCTTCACATTGATTGAAAAAATACAATATTAAAATACATTAAGATTTGATCATACATCAAGAAATAAAATGAAATTTGAGAGAAATACAATAAAATAAAAATAGCGCACATTAAAATATTTGATTATGCATAATTTTTGAAGTGCAAGAAATAAGATGAAATTTGAAATACAATAAAATAAAAAATAAAAACAGAAATACAATAAAATAAAATAAAAACAAAAACAGCGCACATTCCTGGTTCCTGAATTGTGACCCCATTTTTTTATCTCCTTTCAAAGGCTAATGAGAATAAAAATGTTTTTAATTTGGTTTTAAATATATTCAGTGAACTGGCTTCTCTAATGTCTTTTGGAATTGTATTTCAGAACTTTGGTGCATAGTTAGTAAAGGCTGCATCCCCCATTTTCTTTGTAATATTTCTGGGAGTCGCTAGTAACCCTGCGTTTGATGACCTCAGTGTTCTAGCTTGTACATAATTGATCAGTGAGTTTGCAATGTAACTTGGTCCGGTTCCATTTAGAGCTTTATACGTGAGGAGTAGTATCTTAAAATCAATTCTGTAGGTAGAGTCAGATAACCTCGAAACTCTTAAAGAGGTCTAAACCCACACTGGAAAAAATCCAAATATTACCAAGTGTATTTTTCTATATTCTAGTCAAAATATCTCATCACACTTAAAATAAGACAGAATCACCTAAAGCACAGGTATCAAACATGCGGCCCGAGGGCCAAATCCGGCCCGCCAGAGGCTTCAATCTGGCCTGTGGGATAAATTTGTGAAATGCAAAAATTACACTGAAGATATTAACGATCAAAGATTTTAGAATCATTTTAGGTCAATTCAGCCTAAAGTGGATCAGACCAGTAAAGTACGATCATAATAACCTATAAATAATGAAAACTGCTAATTTTTCTCTTTGTTTTAGATTAAAAAAAAGTTACACTTCACAAAAATGTTTACATTTACAGACTAGCCTTTTACAAAAAATGTGAATGACCTGAAATGTCCTAACAGACGTATGTGGAATTTTAAAAATATTCTCTCTGTTATTTAATGTTTTGTGTATTTGTAGATAAACTGCGACCTGTACGTTGTTATGCACATGTATAAATGATCAACTAAGGTGCAATATTGTTAACATTGCACTTTGAATTTTCAGGTTGTTCATATTTGTTCATGTTATGTTCAATTACAGTTCATAGATTTAAACATTTCCATTACAGAATTTTACTTTTTTCACTCGAAAGCTCTTATACTATGATATATATATATATATTATTTTATTGGTCTGGCCCACTTTATATCATATTAGGCTGTATGTGGCCCCTGAACTAAAATGAGTTTGACACCTCTGACCTAAAGAGTAACTTTTCAGTGAGATATAAGGACTTATTTTTAGACAATAGATCTGGAAAATCTTATTTCAAGAAATCTTACCAAGATGATTTTCATGTTTTTTGTTTGAATTAAGCAAAAAAAAAGTTGAATTAAACAAAAAAAAAAAATCTGACAATCTGACACAACCAGTGAGGTTTCATGTAATTGGTTGATTGAGACTTGGTTGGACCCGTTAATGTAAATAACCAGGTCCATTCAGTGGGTGGATGTGGAAATGGTGTTTACGAACCAGTATCTGAAGTAATTCAACTTTTTTTTTTTTTTTTCAGAAATGTTCTTGACAAGACTGCGATTTCCAGATTTATTCATTATATCTGCATTCCATACTTTACCATACCATACCAACTTTATTACCTCCGCCAAGGAGGTTCTGTTTTTGCCAGGGTTTGTTTGTCTGTTTGTTTGTTTGTCCGTTAGTGTGCAACATAACTCAAAAAGTTATGGACAGATTTTGATGACATTTTCAGGGTTTGTTGGAAATGGGATAAGGAAGAAATGATTAACTTTTGGGGGTGATCGGGGGTGGGGGTCCCACGGGGGGTCCCACGGGGGGGCCCACTGATCAGCCTTGGCGGAGGTCTGCGCTCTCCGAGTGCTTCTAGTTTATAAAGCACTTTAAGAACTTTACAGCTGGCCAAAGTGCCGTACACAAATCATAAAACAAGGAAATAAATAAGTAAATAAGTAAAAACAGTGATAACACAGGGTGCAAAGCGGGCTAAGAACAACAAACTACAACCACCATAAAAACAAAGATAAACTAGAAGCACTCGGAGAGCGCAGACCTCCGCCAAGGCTGATCAGTGGCCCCCCCCGTGGGCCCCCCCACCCCCGATCACCACCAAAATTTAATAATTTCTTCCTTATCCCATTTCCAACAAACCCTGAAAATTTCATCCAAATCTGTCCATAACTTTTTGAGTTATGTTGCACACTAACGGACAGACAAACAAACAAACAGACAGACAGACAAACAAACCCTTGCAAAAACATAACCTCCTTGGCGGAGGTAATTAAAATCTGATAAAAACAGCATAGGAAATATAAAAAAACAAAAACAAAAAAGAAACATCTCACTCATTGATTAAAAGCCAATGAGAAAAAGTGCATTTTTAGACGTGATTTAAATACAGGCAGACTGAGCCTGTTGAACATCTAAGGGCAACTGGTTCCACAGCGTTGGGGCAACAGCAGAAAAGGCACAGACGACTTTGGACGTCACTCTTCTTTTTTTCTGGTCAAAAGCATTGGCACCATTTGAACGAAAGAACAAAACCAGTTTCCACTTGCTTTAACCCATAAAGACCCAGTGTTGTTTTTGTAGCAGTTCCCAAATGATTGTTCCTCTCCATTTAACCTTTCTTTAAGTGATTTATAACCATTTATCATAATATTATACTCTATATTTAGCTTTTTTTTTTTGGTGAAAATCGTATATTTTCCCACATTTAATTGTCTGATCATGCTGATATTACATTTGAGGGTTATTATATCAAAAACAGAGAACGAAAGAAGAAAAGTGACTTTTTCATCAAAACATAGCATTAACGGAACATAAACCCAGCGTGTCCATCCACTAGTCGCTTTTTCATTGACCCTCAAATTGCACAGATACAACTTGTGTGTAAAAATTTACCCAATGGAAAATCGACAATTTCACCAAAAGTCTCATTTTTCGATTAAAAGTTTTTGCACTGGCAAGAGGTGGTTTTTCAGGCATAGCGCAAATGGTATATCGCGCAAAACCACAACGGAAAGACCTTTTTTCACAACTAGAGTCAGATGAATTAAAAAAGCGGATGTTGATGTACATTACAACAAGCGAAGAAGAAGAAGAAACATGTCGCGGAATGTGTGTACGCACCAGGAAACCCAATCATTTTTTAATTTAGTACGAGATAAAATTACGGGGTAATATATAATAATAATAATGAATATATCTGTAAATCAACACCATATTTACGTTCATCGCCATGTTTATGGAATGACTTCTCGTGTCATCTCGCGATAATAAATAAACCAATCATCGCATTTGTGATTTAATGGAAAAAACATTACGCACTTCTGTTTTTTCAACATATAGTAAATATCGGTAAAGTTTTGCACAATGGAAAAGCGACTACTGTCATTGACTCCATGGGTTTTACTGGTGAATCAATGTTATGGAAAATGACGATGTTTCCACGGTAACTACGAAGCCTCTAAACATCTAAATAGGTCATATCTGATGACCATGAAAAGATGAAAAACTGCATTTTACACCAATTAGTTGAATTTATTGATAGGATTAGTGGTTCAGAAGTTATTAACAGTTTATATCAGGTGATGCTTTTGGTTGCTGGCGGCTGTTTGGGTCTTTTTGGGTTAAACACTTAGTTCATGATGATTTTTTTTTTTTTTTTTTACAAGTGCTAAGCCTGTTTTAGTTTCCTTTCAAATGCATACAGCACTTGTGACAAGAGATGGGTGATTTCACAATGATGAAGGACGTTAATGTGGTCAGTTAAGTCCATAAATACAGATTCATGTTATAATGAATACACTAGTGTGGGTTTCGCACAATAACGGAGGAGAAAAAAAAAAAAAGCGCAATGCGGCCTTGATTATTCAATTGAAATCACAGAAAAAATATCTGACTATTTTTTTCTCACAGTTTGAGACTTCTTATACATGTACATTTACACAAAACATGCACGTGTGAGGCTCTCGACGCACGAAAAGAACTAAACACAAGTCCAACAACTGTCAGAAAACAGTTCATTTGGCGAAAAAACTGCAAATTGTAGTGCACCAAATGTGGACGACAGCTCACAGATTAGACAAACGCTCAAAGCAGCTAATCGTTTCGCTAATCGTTTCACTTTGTGCAGTAATCTACACCTGGCTTTACTGCCTCCATCCATAATAATATACATTATATAGACTAAATGTCGTCTAAAATTAATGTTTATTTGCAACATAGTATAGCAAACAATTACATGATCAAAAACAAATTAATTTCAGAAAAAAAAAAAAAAACATGTCTTGGTTTTGAATGTCTGAGGTCGCTGGAAATTTGTGATGTTAAAATGGGGTCAGGAGACAAAAACGGTTTGGAACCACTAGGTTAAAGACTTATTTTTTTTACTAATACTAAGCCTGTTTTAGTTTCCTTTCAAATGCATACAGCATTTGTGACAAGAGATGGGTGATTTCACACTGATGAAGGACGTTAATGTGGTCAGTTAAGTCTATAAATACAGATTCATGTTATAATGAATACACTAGTGTGGGTTTCGCACAATAATGGAGGAGAAAAAAAAAAAAAAGCACATTGCGGCCTTGATTTTTCAATTGAAATCATAAAATAGTCAAACATTTTTCTTTTTCTTACATTTTGAGTCTTCTTATACCCATACATTTACACAAAACATGCACGTGTGAGGCTCTCGGCACACGAAAAGAACTAAACGCAAGTCCAACAACTGTCAGAAAACAGTTCATTTGGCGAACACACTGCTAACAGCTAATCGTTTCGCTAATCGTCTCACTTTGTGCAGTAATCTACACCTGGCTTTAGTGCCTCCATCCATAATAATATACATTATATAGACTAAATGTCGTCTAAAATTAACGTTTATTTGCAACATAGTATAGCAAACTATTACATGATCAAAAACAAATTAATTTCAGCAAAAAAAACCCAAAAGTCTCAGTTTTGAATGTCTGGGGTCGCCGGAAATTTGTGATGTTAAAATGGGGTCAGGAGACAAAACCGGTTTGGAACCACTAGGTTAAAGACTTATTTTTTTTACTAATACTAAGCCTGTTTTAGTTTCCTTTCAAATGCATACAGCACTTGTGACAAGAGATGGGTGATTTCACACTGATGAAGGACGTTAATGTGGTCAGTGAAGTCCATAAATACAGATTCATGTTATAATGAATACACTAGTGTGGGTTTTGCACAATAATGGAGGAGAAAAAAAAAAAAGCGCAATGCGGCCTTGATTTTTCAATTGAAATCATAAAATAGTCAAACATTTTTCTTTTTCTTACATTTTGAGAGCTCTTATACACATACATTTACACAAAACATGCACGTGTGAGGCTCTCGGCGCACGAAAAGAACTAAACGCAAGTCCAACAACTGTCAGAAAACAGTTCATTTGGCGAACAAACTGCAAACTGCAGTACACCAAATGTGGATGACAGCTCACAGATTAGACAAACGCTCAAAGCAGCTAATCGTTTACTGCCCGCTGGGGTCCAGAGATGCAGAGTAAACTGAGGATTACAGCGCAGCCATGCCCCATCCCATCTGCATCACAGCTCCACATCTGTTCCTCCTCCATTCAGGCTAAACACAGCCCGTTGGTTCATACTCACAGGTGCACGACGACTGTGAGGACTGGAGAAGGGAAGGGAAAGGAAGAGCGCACTCAAAATGTCCTTTTTTTTTTTTTTTTTTTCTTAAATCAAGAAAGGTGATTACCTGCTCCATGTGTAGTCCATCAATCTAATGGCTCTAATCATCTCTTCATCTGCATCTCATTGCACCTACAAAGCCCATCCAGTCTGAACCAGCAGTGTAATAATAAGACCGGAAAGGCCGTGATTAACCATTATTCATTTGCACGATCATGCCCGGGTAAACAATCTGTCACGGGCTAAACGCACCTTTTTTTTTTTTTTTTTTTTCCAACCCACATCAGATTTATGACCTCCTCCATTTTCCTCAAAGCAGAGTGGGCCCCCTTCCCCTTCCTCGCTCGCCGATCCCCGCAGCGAACGCGGCGCTACAGCTGCGGCTGATTGTTGAGCGCCATAAAAACTCTGTAATCCAATGACCCTAAGCAGTCGCCATCAATCCAACATGCCACCTGCAGGCAGCCATGATGGCAATGTATCCCCTGAGCCCCAACAGAGTGGGCCCGGCGCTCCCCTCCAAAAAAAAAACAAAAAAAAAAAAAGCCCCTGCAGCGATATGACTGTTACTGGTAGAAACACAGCCATGCCATTTAATTTTACAGGGGGGAAAAAATCAATAGCTATGAAAAGCCTGTTTCAGCGCGGCTTAGACAATCAGCAAGTACACAGTGAGAAATACATGAGGAAAAAAAAAAAAAAAGAAAAACGGGATTTGTACAATAGGTGTTTCGCAATATTACTGCAGGTCCAATATCAAAAAAAAATGTGATCTGTACTTTATAGCTGCGCTTAAATCCCAGAAAAATTCTCAACACGTAGTCAAACTAGTGTCTACCGAAGGAAAACTTTAGAAATTAAGTTATCAAAAGTATTTCTAAGGCCTTGTAATAACTCTTAAAGGTGAATAAAAGATTAATTTCAATCTCTTTTCAATGACGTTAATCTTAGAGACCTTTTCACACTCAAGTCCAGACCGAGGTTCATGTTTTCTGGTACATTTTATGCTTTTATTCTGATAAGTTTTGGTTTTATATTACAATTTTTTTTTATTGCAAATTAGTGGAATTAGAGATAAATCCATTAATTTCCTTACATCATTATTGCATTTGACTAACTATTGGTACGAGCAGGAATAATATTAATAGTAATATTACTCATATAACTAGAAAATAATAGGAAAATAAAAACTCAAAGGTTAACACATAAACAAAAAACATAAATATATACATTTTTTTTTTTTTAAATGGCTCCCACTTCGATTTTTTTTTTTTTTAGTTTGATATTTGTTTCCTCATATAGTGATTCATTACTTTGAGTTGGAAGTTCCACCATTTAGATTTATTATTAATAATTATGCAGTTCATCATTAATTAACTTATTTTTAACAGGGGGAGGGGTGAGAATGATAGCAGCAGATTAACTCTCATCCAAACTCCAAACTATTACTGTCATATTGGCCTTTAAAAATCTGACCTCTATCTCAATCAACCAACCAACCAACCAACCAACCAATTAATCAATCAAATTTTATTTATATAGCGCCAAATCATAACAAAAGCTATCTCATGACACTTTACATATCGAGCAAGTCGAAACCAGACCTCCTTCAGCTCATTTTGTCTTTTTCCACTTCTTCCTCTTTGTCTTTAGTTTAATGCTTGAAAATAGACTGTTTTAACTTCCTGTAATTGGTCTGAAAGTTGAAAATGTGCACAAAAAAAAAAAAAAAAAAAAAAGCTTTACACAAGAACTAACTGAAATAAGTTCACATATCTTGTAGGACTGAGGTTCTAAGGTTGGGTCTGGATTATGATCTTGGGAGGTTTGATACCTGCAATTTTATCAAAATGTCCAAAAACAAACAAAAATAAAGAAAGAAACTACTGTTTTTTTGTGATATTTTGAAATATCACTTTTCTTGTCAGAAGTTTCAATTCTTTTTAGCGAGTTTAAATTTTCAGACGGACAAAACCGTTTATATTCTCAGATTTGTTTTCTGCTGAAATAACATAAACTGATATATTTTGGGCTGTCCTCATATTTAAGAAAATTAGACAATCCAATTATTTACCAGATTGTAGAGCAACACTGAATATAAAGCCAAATACCAACCAAATTGCCATCATTTTTTTTGGAAGCGTTTCCTTCTTTCCTCCCAGACCGACAGAATTTGCCATTAACTTTGACTTGGACAAACAAACTGTTCGTAAAAACTCACAAACTGCTCCCAGTTTGGTTGATCTGGATATCTGCCAATTGGAGGCCTAAAAAGGATTTTGTTTCAAAACACAAACCATGTTTGTGTTTCAGATTTGACTGACAGTGCTAATTGGTGCTCTGACAGATTTGTTTTTTCCTGTCATCTGTGAAATAAAGCAAATCAACAAAATTTAGCAGATTACTGATGTAGGGTTGAGTTGATTTAAGAGTTTAGATGGTTTATAATCCATATTTTTTTCAGTATTAGAATCACTTTACTCTTAAAAATATCCAGGCATATTGTTGTGATTTTTTCCAAATTAGCTTCACTGGAAGTATACCTGTTACACATAAAATAACACATACAATTGTAATGTGAGACAAACTTTTTGCCAGTCCACGTCACAGCGCAAAATGATTATACTGTGTTGTCTGTTCGTTTTAGTTGGCAAAATATACCACTCAAATAATATCGTGGCATTTTGACGGGCTTTGGTTTGCACAGAAGTGGACATACTATTACAGTGTTTTTCAACCACTTGGGGTCACCTGGAATTCAAAATAGGTCGCCTGAAATTTCTAGTAATTGATAAAAATAAAAACTTACTAATACAAAATATATGGTGAGTTGAGAGAGACGATCACAATCCATAAAAGACATGACAAACTGTGAAGCTGAAACTGAAGCACTGTGGTACTGTTTATCTGTCAAATGTTCATTGTGGTCAGTTTCAGATGCTGCAGCTCTTTCATAATTCATAGTTTGAGTTCTTGTTTGTTCAGTATTAATTGTCAGCCTTGTAAATCCAAGCTGGACTGACTGTACATATCCTGACCAAGGAAAATAAAATTCACACTTTGTGCAGTAATCTACACCTGGCTTTTCTTCCTCCGTCCATAATAATATATATTATATAGACTAAAAGTCATCTAAAATTAACATTTAGTATAGCAACTAAAAACAAATGACCAAAAACAAATGAATTTTAGCAAAAAGAAAAAAAAAAAAAAATGACTGGGGTCGCCAGAAATTTGTGATGTTAAAATGGTGTCGGGTGCCAAAAAAGGTTGGGAACCACTGCATTATAACAAGTGTTTCTAATATTGGAAACAATACATTTTCAGCAGCATCATAATCACTGGCCGTCAAAACCACCAAAAGTTCAACTTTTTTGCATAAATACTATTAGTACTATTTAATTAGTTTCACTAAAACCTGAATAACTTTCATAAGAACTAATATAACTCAGGGCTGCTCTAGTGGACTGCATTATTAACTGAAAGAAATGGGCAATAAATGAGGAACCTTGTCTCACACAAAACACATTTATATTTGACTAAACTGGAACTCCAGTATGTTTTTTTAAAGTATCATAATCAGTTGCCATAGTACATTCTGATGAAACATAATTTGTAGCTGAAGGATTCACCTCTTTGTTTTTGTCAAATTACTGATGGAAAATGCTTTTGGTTCTTTTCAGTCTTACTACTCATTGGAATCAATTGATTCAGAAGATTTATTCATTTGTTCAAAAGCTTCCTTCATGTTCTAGTGCCTGTCCTTGCATATCCACGGTGTGCACATTGGAGCCAGATTGGATGGCCTTTGCTTAAACAAACAAACCAAATATGTTTTTCAGGGAGTCTAGTATATAATAGTGCTGTCAAATGATTACAATTTTTAATCAGATTAATCACAGGGTTGCTGTTGATTAATTTCAACAAATTACAATTAAATATCATTCATTTTTATCTATATTAATCACGTTTCATTTTGCATGAGCAAACAGACTCAAGAAAGAAGGGAATGTATATGCACTAAACGTGTTTATTAACCCTTTCATGCACACTTCTGTCAGCCTGTCCCAGGGCAGCTGTGGCTACAAATGTAGTTTACCACCACTAGAGTGTGAATGTGAGAGCGAATGAATAATGGGTTAATAATGTAAAGCGCTTTGGGTGTCTAGAAAGGCGCTATATAAATCCAATCCATTATTATTATTATTATTATAGTGGTCACAACAGTGGACAGATTCAGATTCAAGTTTATTTGTCATTTCAGCATGTAAAAATACACCGAAATGAAATATTGTACTCAGATCCTCGACTGTCAGCAGCATTTAGTAAAAATCGTATAAGTTACTGGTAAAATAATAAAAATAATGAAATACTGATATAAAAAAAAAAAATAGCAATAACAACTAGAAGCACTCGGAGAGCGCAGACCTCCGCCAAGGCAGATCAGTGCCCCCCTCCGTGGGCCCCCCAACACCAAGGAGGTTATGTTTTTGCCAGGGTTTGTTTGTTTGTCTGTTTGTCTGTCCGTTAGTGTGCAACATAACTCAAAAAGTTATGGACAGATTGTGATGAAATTTTCAGGGTTTGTTGGAAATGGGCCCCCCCGTGGGCCCCCCCACCCCCGATCACCACCAAAATTTAATCATTTCTTCCTTATCCCATTTCCAACAAACCCTGAAAATTTCATCAAAATCTGTCCATAACTTTTTGAGTTATGTTGCACACTAACGGACAGACAAACAGACAAACAAACAAACCCTGGCAAAAACATAACCTCCTTGGCGGAGGTAATAACAACAACACCTCCCCTAAAAATTACTTACAAATAACAAAAAAAAAGACAAAAAAAGACAGCTATTCAAAGCAGTTATCTTATATATTCATGGATTTTATTGTTTTAGTTCCATATCAGCCAATAAAGCGGACATACCAGTGCTGTAACTTAGCTGTTCTTGATAAACCTGATCTGCAGTAACATTTGAGTGTAAGTCAGTGCCTTGTTATTGTTATTAGACTGTAATTAACTTTTTTTTTTTTTTAAAACAAAAAGGGTTTTTTTTTTCTTTTTTTTTTTTTTTTTTTTACATACTATCTCCATAAAGTAATAACTAATATTAGACTATGTTAAAATGTGACAAAACATCAGATTAGCAGCATTAAAATAATTTGTTTCACAGTTTTCACGCAGAATATTAGTAAATACATATTACAGGTGTCCAACTGAGTAGATATTTTTTCAATTCCATGAAAAATAGGTTCATAAAAAAAATTTTCAATCAGTGTTTTTTTTTGTTTTTTGTTTTTTTTCATGCCTAAAGAGGAATAAAAACATACAGGAAAAAAATCTTGATTAAGGTTTTCATAATTCATGCATGAACGGATTAAACACCTTTAACAATTTCAACAAAACAACTTGAAACAACTGTTCTGTCTTGGTTTTTTTGTCCTCATATTTCCATCCAGAAGGCCAACAGGGTTAACTGCATTAAAAGAAATTTTTTAGATTAATCATAATGATGGATTAATAGGCGTTAATGCTTTAATTTTGAAAGCCCTATTATATATATATATATATATATATATATATATATATATATATATATATTTATTTATTTATTTATTTATATATTTAGCATTCTCCCACTGATTTTCTGGTTGTAGCTCCTGATTGCATTAGCTCACCATTAGCTCACAGAAAAAAAAAAGAAAAAAAAAAGGCAACTTCAAAAATACATCCCTTTAAAAAAATTCAATAACACCAATCCCTAAAGATTTGGTTGCAATCGATTAAACTACAAGTGGTGATTTAACCCAACAGATATGTTCTTTTGGATAAATTGTTTAAGGATGAGAGAAGACTACACCACACTACAAGCGGATTTTTAATTTTATTTTTTAACAAAATGTACTTGCAGTTGCTATTTAATAGAAATTTTAGAAGGATATACAATTAATTATCGTTAGAAGTGCTCATAAAACAGGTAATATAACGTTTGGAATCAACATTTTCCTATCGGTCAACTGCCAAACACGAGTATCGCAACTGAAATAATACATAAAAGTTTGTGCTCGTTACTTCATCTTATAAAGGCGGCCATACATTGTGCGATTATTTCGATCGTTGCACGCAGCTCCATCTCAAACTGTGTGAATCAGTTGTACAGTCAGGCTCACGATTCCCGTTCTCACACTGTACGGGCCGATGCTCGTATGCGACCTGACTGATCACACTGTAGGACCATACACCACAGGACGCACCACACATTCGAGTGTTGTATCCGGAAATACAACGTTAAAATACCAAGGAATCCGTAAAAGTGCATAGACGATTGTGTATTGGCGTGAGCCACCAAATGGTAGTGCTAAACGAAAACCAATGAGCTGCTTTGGTAATATGTGCCATTATCTGTGAGGAATCAAAAAAGAAGAAAAGACAGCGATGTGTTCGGTGCAGGCATTGGTTGTCCAGACGTGGACAGTATGGGCTGTCATCCTACAGCAGGAACTAGAGATAAGCTGCAACAGCCAAACTGCGCTAGGACAACAGCCAGCTACTGTTAGCTTGTACGCTACTGTACACGTCTGTGTTCGCGCATGCACAGTGTGAGAATTTGAGGCACATCGGCTCGTGTCACTGCTTTGACAGTACAATACACTCACGAGGAGCGAGCAGGATTTCAAACAGCTCCGTTTTCCTTGCGAACACACGATTGCTGGTCGTGAGGTGGTCGTGAGGAGCTAATCGCTTCTCTTTACCCCATGTACACTGCACGAAGCACGACACACGATCAGAGGCACATCGGGCCCGATCCCAGAAAGAGTCGCACGAGTGAGAAATCGTCTCTAAACTCGCACAGTGTAAGGCCGCCTTAAGTGAATCTGGTATTCAAGGCCGGTCATTTGAAACAAATTGATTCTTGCGGTGAAATGTTGCTGTATTAGATGCTAATGCGGTCGGGCCTGAATTCCGAACATAGGCGGCCAATCATCAGCGGTCGCGCTTGTTTACAGTAGTCGTACTAATGTCTCCGAATCAATGCCGTATGGATTTTCTGATGTTAAAATGCTATGATAGCTCCTTTGAATCAATAACATTTGACATTCCAGAAATGTGTCCATTTTCGGTGGCATTTCTGACCATTGCTTTTTCCATGAATAGCATTATCAGTGGTCACACAGGAAGATAAATAATAAGGACAGGGTTGGCCTTTAGGTAAGTGCGTGAATGTGATTGACCATAAATGCACAATGGAAGCTCTCACAGCAAATCACATTCACTGGGTCGCCATCCCACATGCATGTAAATATTTAAAGGACATATATATACGCCAGAACAAGGTGCTAATGGTGCTTTCAAGTACAATAGAGTGCTTTGTTTGACACTGTAAACTCATATAAGCTGGGAGCTACACTGTACACAATAGCCTTCCCATGTAGCCTTTGCATAAGCTGGACTTTTCTGCATCAGCTCCACACTGTTTGCAGACGCCGCCGTAGCTTATGCAAAAAGACAAGAGACTGTAAAGAAGCGGCGGTCTAATTGGCCATGCGGAAACATGAAATTCAACTCTGACAAGATACAACGCGCATCACAAAACGACGATGTTCTACGGACCTGTACGTACCGCCGTGTGCACTCACACTGTTTACGCACGTCGAGATGCCTGTCAGAATTACGCTCATGTGTTTTTCTAATTGTGCATTTGTCTGTATGCGTGTAGAGCTTCCACAAACACAGTTGTTTTTTTTTCCCTCTGTGGCGTCAGTCTGCTCGATTCACAGCTCACTGATAATGCAGACCATTTCACCTGATCATCAGTCACCCCACACAAACACACACACACACACACAGACAGAACGGGCATTAATGCAGCTGTCAGAGGGGGTGTAAGGAAATCTGCATTCAAAGTGTTTCTAATTTTAGCGATAATTTAGAGTTTTCTGAAGTGGGATTGTATGAGGTACTTATACACAGTCACTTTCGATGATGGTTGGTTTTCCTATAATTTTCAGAATCAGGTGGACGGAAGCTGCGGTGAAACATTTTAAACACCTAAATGTATCATCTATTTAGACATTTTTCCTTTGGCGCTTTCCAACGGGAAACTCAAATATATCATTTTACCTTGCAGAACACAGTTACTTAAAGACTTAAAGACTTAGATAGATACTTAGATACTTAAAGACTGACTGAGGCTCCTTACTGACCAGGAGCACATAGACTGAAAACAGTATGTTATTTATATTTTAGTTTGAGGATGTAAGGAAATAATATATCATTTCTGGAACAGTAATAGCTAGTAATAACTAGAAAAGCTCTTGGAGAACTAAAATTTAATTTGTTCCTTGCGCCAGTGTCAACATTTCCTGAAAATTTCATCAAAATCCATCAATAACTTTTTGAGTCATCTTGCTAACAGACAGACAAACACACAAACAAATAAGCAAACAAACAAAAAAAACAGACAAACCCCAATGAAAACACAAGGTAATAATAATAATAGCACTGAAATATCAGCGAAAATGTAATGAATATCAATTAAAACTCCCTCAGTTGCTCTAAGCTAAGACACAAACTAGCATTCGTTAGCTGAGCCCACAGTTCTTAGCAACCAATAAAAAACATGTTAAACCAGTCTATTGACCCAGCACTGCATTTTTGTCCTCTGTAGGGGACTAAAGTTTCACAGTTTTACGTGAAAAATGCTGTCCACTGTAAAGGACATTCTATTAAAAAAATTGACAAATAAATCTAAAAAATTTAAAAAATGTATCTGAAAAAGCTGTTCCATTATGCAGTTTCCAATCGACACAATTGTTTCATGTAAAAAAGACAAACCTTTCATGACAGACAGTATTTATTCAGCCTCAAAAGATCATCAAGTATTAGCTAAACTTAACAACAAAAACGTATTTTTTTTTTTTTTTTTAAATTATTATTTATTTATTTATTTATTTTTGCTAACCTCTATTTGCTAACCAAGCTAATGTTGGTTAGCATCATACCATAGAGACTGTTGATCAAGCTAACACTGTAACTCTATATTATGGAAACAGCTCCTCTAGCCATGTTTTTGTGCTTCTTCATAACTGTTAATTTTGGATATCTGTGATAACACCGAAAACACCTTAGGGTGAAAAGCCAAAGAGACACAAACACTCTGGTGAAGGCAGTGGTTGACGAGAAATTCTAGAAGTTCTGCAGAGTAAAAGTGATATTGTTGTCAAAGCAGTGTGGTGACTGTAAACAGAGCAGTACAACAGCTTCATATCCTCCATTGAAGAAGGAATGGACAAATATAATAACCTTTAGTGGCAGCCACCTGTGAAGTTCCCTCAGCCTTTCTTATGACGGCCATAAAAATCGCACTGAAATATTAGCGAAAACGTAATGAATATCAATTAAAACTCCCTCAGTTGCTCTAAGCTAACACACAAGCTAGCATTCATTAGCTTAGCCCATAGTTCATAGCAACCAATGCAAAACATGTGAAACCAGTCTAGTGGTCTTTTTTTAATATCCTCTTAGGACCCAGCACTGCATTTTTGTTCTCTATAGGGGACTAAAGTTTCACAGTTTTACTTAAAAAATGCTGTCCATTGTAAAGGACATTCGATTAAAAAAATAAACAAACAAATAACTCTAAATAATTTAAAAAATGTATCTGAAAAAGCTGTTACATGATGCAGTTTCCTATCGACACAATTGTTTCATGTAAAAAAGACAAACCTTTCATGACAGACAGTATTTATTCAGCCTCAAAAGATCATCAAGTATTAGCTAAACTTAACAACAAAAACGTTATTTTTTTTTTTTTTTTTAATTATTATTTATTTATTTATTTATTTTTGCTAACCTCTATTTGCTAACCAAGCTAATGTTGGTTAGCATCATACCATAGAGACTGTTGATCAAGCTAACACTGTAACTCTATATTATGGAAACAGCTCCTCTAGCCATGTTTTTGTGCTTCTTCATAACTGTTAATTTTGGATATCTGTGATAACACCGAAAACACCTTAGGGTGAAAAGCCAAAGAGACACAAACACTCTGGTGAAGGCAGTGGTTGACGAGAAATTCTAGAAGTTCTGCAGAGTAAAAGTGATATTGTTGTCAAAGCAGTGTGGTGACTGTAAACAGAGCAGTACAACAGCTTCATATCCTCCATTGAAGAAGGAATGGACAAATATAATAACCTTTAGTGGCAGCCACCTGTGAAGTTCCCTCAGCCTTTCTTATGACGGCCATAAAAATCGCACTGAAATATTAGCGAAAACGTAATGAATATCAATTAAAACTCCCTCAGTTGCTCTAAGCTAACACACAAGCTAGCATTCATTAGCTTAGCCCATAGTTCATAGCAACCAATGCAAAACATGTGAAACCAGTCTAGTGGTCTTTTTTTAATATCCTCTTAGGACCCAGCACTGCATTTTTGTTCTCTGTAGGGGACTAAAGTTTCACAGTTTTACTTAAAAAATGCTGTCCAATGTAAAGGACATTCTATTAAAAAAATAAACAAACAAATAACTCTAAATAATTTAAAAAATGTATCTGAAAAAGCTGTTACATGATGCAGTTTCCTATCGACACAATTGTTTCATGTAAAAAAGCCAAACCTTTCATGACAGACAGTATTTATTCAACCTCAAAAGATCATCAAGTATTAGCTAAACTTAACAAGAAAAACATAAATAATGTTTAATTTTTTTTATTTTCTTTTTTTTTTTTTTGCTAACCTCTATTTGCTAACCAAGCTAATGTTGGTTAGCATCATACCATAGAGACTATTGATCAAGTTAACACTGTAACTCTATATTATGGAAACAGCTATTGTAGAAACTCCACTGATGAGGTTCATTGTGATAATCTTACACTCATGATACCAGAATTCTAAATGTTATATTCTTTGTCTACAGTTCTATCCTAAATCCTACTAAATGTAACACACTGGACCTTTAACCCTTTCATGCATAGTGGTCACTACAGTGGACAGCTATTCAAACGTTGTTCTCTTATATATTCATGGATTTTGTTGTTTTACTTGCATATCAACCAACACTGGACGTTTATGCAACATCCCATACACTGCAATTTATACCATTACTGTTCTTGATCAACCTGATATGCAGTAACATATTTGAGTGTAAATAAACTGCTAATGGTTACTAGACTGTAATTAACAGGGTTTGTTTGTTTTGTTTTTTTTACTTTTTTCTTTTTTTTTACATATCTGAGTAATAACAGGAAAGGAAAAGTTTTGGATTTTTTCATATTTAATAACTGTCTTGATTGGAAACAGCAAGATGCAACAGTTTTTCAGATTTTTTTTTTTTTTAATTATGGAATGTCCTTTGCAGTGGACAGCATTTTTTTTTTTTTTTTTAAATAAAGCTGTAAAACTCTTGTCCCCTACAGAG
Organism: Sphaeramia orbicularis; assembly: GCF_902148855.1. NCBI lineage: Eukaryota > Metazoa > Chordata > Actinopteri > Kurtiformes > Apogonidae > Sphaeramia > Sphaeramia orbicularis. The sequence continues at coordinate 16,422,067 of NC_043972.1, forward strand.
GACAAAAATGCATTGCTGGGTCTCAGGAGGTTCTAGAATGTTAAAATGTGAGAACAGATTAACAGCATCAAAAAATGTATTTCATAGTTTTCACACAGTATGTCAGCAAATGCATGGTGTCCAGCTGACTGGACATTTTTGTAACCCCATAAAAAATAGGTTCATAAGAAAAAAAAATTCAATCACTGCTTTTTTCATGGCTAAAGAGGAATAAAACACTCTCAGGAAAAAAAAAATCTTGATTAAGATTCTCATTATTCATGAATGAAAGGGTTAAAGTGATCTTTTCAGCTGGCTGAAATGTTGAATTTTCATTCTGCGCCAACTTCCACAGCAGCATCTACTGCAGGTTATACACTGACTATGGATGAGTATCATATGCTTTAAAATAATCTAAACTAACTCTACTGTATAGAAGCTACAGTTGCATTCAGATTTGGGTTTGTATGATCAAAATTAATGCCATTGTCAACATCACTGAGTTTATTTTTTTTGCTCAATAGAAAAGCTACCATAGTTATGATATTTGGTTAGAAATCATCAGTTTACGCACAATACTCACATCTGTGTCCTTCTTTGGCTTTTCTTTTGGCTTTTAAAACGTTTATTGATAGTACTGAGACTTGGCAGAATAGATTCTCAAAATGTGTCACGACAATGTAAACTGCATGCAGGTCCATAAAATAGGATGTGAATCCCCGAGGAGAATAATACGCTGTACAAGTTGTACTGTACAAGATAATGAATACCCGCTGTATTCTTTTCACTGGAGATGCCTCAAAGAAGGAGAAATGATGCTGGACAATTTCATTTTATTATCAGTGTTCAGTGCCAGTAAAGGAAGTAGTTTGTCTTGTATGGACCTATGATACATGCATGATTTATCTGGGATTCTGGCACTTTTACAAATAATACTTTTTGGAGGACTGCCCAGTATCAGTGTTCTTGGCAAAGCATTTGATCTCAATTTGATACTCATTTTTTTACTGTTTGTAGTTCATACATTTTTTATGTTTCTAATTATTTTTATACCACGGAATTATCCTCAGAGAACGCAGGCAATTAATAAGACACATACGGAAGCTGTTCCTGGTAAATATCCAAATAACAGGGACAGAATCCAGTATTATATTGTATTTTATAGTAGTAGTAGTAGTAATAGTAGGGTAGTAGTAGTAGTAGTAGTAGTAGTAGTACTAGTAGTAGTAGTAGTAGTAGTGGTAGTAGTAGTAGTAGGGTAGTAGTAGTAGTGGTAGTAGAAGGCTAGTAGTAGTAGTAGTAGCAGTAGTAGTAGTAGTGGAAGGCTAATAGTAGTTGTAGTCGTAGTAGTAGTAGTAGTAGTAGTAGTAGTAGTAGTAGTAGAAGGCTGGCAGTAGTAGTAGTAGTAGTAGTAGTAGAAGGCTAGTAGTAGTAGTAGAAGGCTAGTAGTAGTAGTAGTAGTAGTAGTAGTAGTAGTAGAAGGCTAGTAGTAGTAGTAGTTGTTGTAGTAGAAGGCTAGTAGTAGTAGTAGTAGTAGTAGAAGGCTACTAGTAGTAGTAGTAGTAGAAGGCTAGTAGTAGTTGTAGTAGTAGTAGTAGAAGGTTAGTAGTAGTAGTAGTAGTAGTAGTAGTAGTAGAAGACTAGTAGAAGTAGAAGGTTAGTAGTAGTAGCAGTAGTAGTAGTAGTAGTAGTAGAAAGCTAGTAGTAGTTGTAGTAGTAGTAGTAGAAGGTTAGTAGTAGTAGTAGTAGTAGTAGTAGTAGTAGTAGTAGAAGACTAGTAGTAGTAGTACTAGTAGTAGTAGCAGTAGAAGGTTAGTAGTAGTAGCAGTAGTAGTAGAAGGCTAGTAGTAGTAGTAGTAGTAGTAGCAGAAGGCCAATAGTAGTTGTAGTAGTTGTAGTAGTAGTAGAAGGCTAGTAGTAGTAGTAGGCTAGTAGTAGTAGAGGACTAGTAGTAGTAGTAGAAGAAGACTAGTAGTAGTAGTAGTAGGCTAGTAGAAGACTAGTAGTAGTAGTAGTAGTAGTAGTAGTAGGCTAGTAGTAGTAGTAGTAATAGTAGTAGTAGGCTAGTAATAGTAGTAGTAGTAGTAGTAGTAGTAGGCTAGTAGTAGTAGAAGACTAGTAGTAGTAGTAGTAGAAGACTAGTAGTAGTAGTAGTAGAAGACTAGTAGTAGTAGTAGTAGTAGTAGTAGTAGTAGTAGTAGAAGGCTAGTAGTAGTAGCAGTAGAAGGCTAGTAGTAGTAGTAGTAGTAGTAGTAGTAGTAGTAGTAGTAGTAGTAGAAGGCTAGTAGTAGTAGTAGTAGTAGTAGTAGTAGTAGTAGTAGTAGTAGTAATAGTAATAGTAGTAGAAGGCTAGTAGTAGTTGTAGTAGTAGTAATAATAGTAAAAGGCTAGTAGCAGTAGTAGGCTACTAGTAGTAGTAGTGGTAGTAGTAGTAGTAGGCTATTAGTAGTAGTAGTAGGGTAGCAGTAGCAGGCTACTAGTAGTAGTAGTAGTAGTAGTAGCCTAGTAATAGTAGTAGTAGTAGGCCAGTAATAGTACTAGCAGTAGTAGTATTTTTCAAGATTCAAGAATACTTACTGTCATTATGTGCACATCACAAAATTTTTCTTATACGTAGTTCTCAGCTAGATAAAAATAAAAAGAGAAAATATAAAAACACTCAAGAATGTGTACATATATATGTACAATGTAAAAAAAAAAACACACTAAAGAATTAGTGTATTAAGCTTATGTACAATGTATATAGAAGGACATGTAGACTAGAGTATGTCCAGTCCAGTGCAGTACCAGTGCTGTTAGGATGCTATTGTGTGCAATAATAATGTGTAAATGAATCACAGTCCCAGAGAAGTTGTATTAGTAGTAGTATTATTAGTATGATTATATTGTAGGGTCATTTGGACATTACTGCAGATATAGTATTTTTTTAGTTTTATACTTTATGTGTGTTTTGCTTGAAAATAACCTCCCAGTTTTGCCTCCTGCCTCCCACAACCCCCATTTAAAGTTTTTTTTCCCAGTGAGTATAGGAATATAAATGTTTGGATGTGAGTTGTGAGTTCTGAATATAAAAAAGGGCAATGATTTTGGTGTTATATACAACATGTGAAACAAAACCACTTAAGTGAATATGATGGTGTTTACCCACGAACCACTGTCACATTCCTCAACCTTGAAGTATTTAAATGAGAAAAGTGGACGATAAAGTGTGCAGATCATAGCTTTAGCGTCCTTTTTGGAGATCAGCTTCCCTTTAGTGGGTCGCACAGTATGTGGATACATTTAATCATTCAATTATGCATGAATCTGTGCATGAATTATGTATTCATGGAATTCATATTGAGTCGGGTTCTGTACAGTGAAAGTGTTTGGCACGGTGTCCAGATGTTCGGCTACAGTATGATAATCATAGTGTGTGGAGAACGCTGCACTCGGCAGTATTTAAATGAAAATCTGTAGAAATCCAGCTGTCTGATCAAGTTAAGTTTCAAAGTGGAGCTGGAACACACGTACAGTCGAATCCCCACTGGAGATTTACTTATTTTGTCCAAAGTGAGTCATCACTTTCTACGCTTAGATTCCTCCTCAGTGTGACTGGGAGGATTTTTACATGTTTTCTCTTCTTTTTACACATCCCGTGGTGAAAATCAGTTCAGTGCAGGAGGAGCTAAACGCAGACAGAACCAGTAACATGCTTTATTCAGTGTTCAGGGAAAATCTCATCAGAGTTTGGTTACGTCAAAACAACATTACTGCTGCATGCTGCGTACACGCTCCACTGCCAAATCATGCAGCCGACTTTAATGTTCAACACTGAAAAACCGAAAGTCTCTAATAACGGAGACTATGTTCAGACAGCTGGTCTTAATGCACAGTTCGGATTTTTTTTTTTTTATGTGCTCGTTCATATTACATATTAAATGCGACTTCTATCAGTTTTGAGTATGAACTGAAGTGACCCGCATGCACAAAAAGAGGTCCTGATGTAATACGTAACCATGCAGGCACATGCGGTCTGAGCATGCTCTAAGGCTACGTTCACACTGCAGGCAAATGTGGCAAAAATCGGATTTTTTTGCCCAGATGTGACCTGATCCGATCTGTTAAAGACAGTTTGGACAGCACAAATCCGACCCAGGCCACTGTCCTATGTGGTCCTAAATCCGATACATATCTGATATTTTGCAACGTGACTTCAGTCTGAATGGCCAGGTCTCGTTTATCTGACCTTTACGTCATTAAAATGCGACAAACGTCACAATTTTGCTTCCCAGGAGGAGGAACGGTGGGAAAAATATATTTACTTCTGTAAACACGGTCTTAACGCACAATTCAGATTTCTTGGTGAAATCCGATTTTTTTGTGTGCTCGTTCATATTATACATTAAATGCGACTTCTATCAGTTTTGAGTATGAACTGAATGCAACCGTGAAGTGACCCACATGCACAAAAGAGGTCCTGACGGAATACGTAAACATGCAGGCACATGTTGTCTGAACATGCTCTAAGGCTACGTTCACACTGCAGGCAAATGTGGCCCAAGTCCGATTTTTTTGCCCATATGTGACCTGATCCGATCTGTTAAAGACAGTTTGAACAGCACAAATCCGATTTTTTTTTTCAAATCCGACCCAGGTCACTTTCATATGTGGTCCTAAATCCAACATGTATCTGATATTTTGCAACGTGACTTCAGTCTGAACGGCCAGGTCGCATTTAGCCGACCTTTATGTCATTGAAATGCTACAAACGTCACAATTTTGCTTCCCAGGAGGAGGAAGGGTGGGAAAAATATATTTACTACTGTAAACATAGTCTTAATACACAATTCGGATTTTTGGTGAAATTCGTTTTTTTGGTGTGCTCGTTCATATTACACATTGAATGTGAATTCTATCAGTTTTGAGTATGAACAGAATGTGACCCTAAAGTGACCCACATGTACAAAAGAGGTCCTGATGTAATACATGACCACGCAGGTACACACTGTGCTTACGGAAGTAAAAAAAAAAAAAAAAATTCTCGCTCCTCCTCCTGGGATGCAGAATTGTGATGTTTGGTGCATTTCAATGACGTAAAGATCGGAAAAACACGACCTGGCCGTCCAGACTGAAGTCGACATTGCAAACTAGAAAAGCACTGGGAGCACTTATTTGGTCCTTGTGCCAGTAGCAATATTTCCTGAAAATTTCATCTAAATCTGGGTCGAATGTGAAAAAATCATATTTGTGCTGTGCAGACTGTCTTTAACAGATCAGATACACATCCCATATGGGCAGAAATATCCGATTTGGGCCACATTTTCCTGCCGTCTGAACGTAGCCTTAGACCACGTTCAGACAGCAGGTCTTAATGCACAATTCAGATTTTTTGGTGAAATCCGATTTTTTGTGGGCTTTTTCATTCATTCATTCATTCATTTTCTGAACCCGCTTTACTAGGGTCACGGCGGTCGCTTGGAGCCTATCCCATCTACATAGGGGCGAAGGCGGGGTACACCCTGGACAAGTCGCCAGTTCATCGCAGGGCACAATATACAATATACAATAATATGCTTTTTCATATTACACATTAAATGTGACTTCTATCAGTTTTCAGTATGAACTGAATGCGACCCTGAAGTGACCCACATGCTCAAAAGAGGTCCTGGTGTAATACATGACCTCGCTGGCACAGACTGTGTTTACGAAAGTAAATATATTTTTCTTGTCGCTCATCCTCCTGGGACAAAGAATTGTGTTGTTTGTCGCATTTCATTGATGTAAAGGTCGGATAAATGCGACCTGGACGTTCACACTGAAGTTGCATTGCAAAATATCGGATATGTATTGGATTTAGGACCACATATGAAAGTGGCCTGGGTTGGATTTGAAAAAATCGGATTTGTGCTGTTCAAATTGTCTTTAACAGATCGGATACACATCCCATATGGGCAGAAATATCCGATTTGGGCCACATTTTCCTGCAGTCTGAACGCACAATTCAGATTTCTTGGTGAAATCCGATTTTTTTTGTGTGCTCGTTCATATTACACATTAAATGTGACTTCTATCAGTTTTGAGTATGAACTGAATGCGACTCTGAAGTGACCCACATGCACAAAAGAGGTCCTGGTGTAATACGTGACCTCGCTGGCACACACTGTGTTTACGAAAGTAAATATAGTTTTCTTGTCGCTCCTCCTCCTGGGACAAAGAATTGTGTTGTTTGTCGCATTTCATTGATGTAAAGGTCAGATAAATGCGACCTGGGCGTTCACACTGAAGCTGCATTGCAAAATATCGGATGCGTATCGAATTTAGGACCACATATGAAAGTGGCCTGGGTTGGATTTGAAAAAATCGGATTTGTGTTTTTCAAACTGTCTTTAACAGATCGGATACAGGTCACATATGGGCAAAAAAATCGGATTTGGGCCACATTTGGCTGCAGTCTGAATGTAGCCTAATTTTACACTACGATAAATAGAAGAGCTCTAAAGACCAGTTCAGACCAAAGATTTACAATGAGATGAACTGAAATGACAGAAGACAGTTTATTATTTTTATCCATTGGGGAGACAAGGGGTATTGTTTTTGGTTCAGTTTGTTTGTCAACACTAACAGCAAAACTATGGGTTGAATTCATACCAAATTGGGTTTATATATTGCCAGTGACCCACAATAGATCTCACTACATTTTGGGAAAAGTAGGTCAAAATTTCCATGTTTTATGAATTTTTTTAAAATATGTTTTTTCCCCAATTTACTTATAATGGGCAAAATTTCTCATGTCTATAGCAGCAAAACTATTGGTTGAATTCACATCATCATATATGTTTTTTTGTTTAATCTTCCCATTTACTTATAATTTACTTATAATTCTGTTGGGTTTCTGTAAATTGGCTTAGAGTCTGGTTTTTGACTAACTCTATATATAAAGTGTCATGAGATAACTTTTTTGTTGCGATCTGGTGCTATATAAATAAAATTTGATTGAGTGAGTGATTTAATTGGTTTTCCCCTGTAAGTCACTTTGGAAAAAAGTATCTGCCAAATGCAGAAACATAAACATAAACATAAACATAATGGGCGAAATATGATTTTTGCAGCGACATTTGTCACATGAAATGATAAACTAATGCAGCTATATTGGGTTATTACAGCTGCATTTGTGGTATCAATGAAATGTCAAAAACATAAAAAAAATATGAAAGTTGTGAATGTCTCCTGTCTATTCCCAGAGCAGTTGTGTTGTGCTGTATGACGGTGTTCAGAGGAGTTTGTGTCACCTCTAATAAGCACAGAAAACATGACCTATCGAGACAGGGCTTTACAGGGGACAGAGTTTATGATTACACTGCAATTCTGGAAACAGCTGAAGCACTGCCCATAAACACTGAGAAAAGCATACACAAGAGCAGAAAACGGACACCTGACAAACCGATACCATGGTTACACACAGCTGGATATCTGGCAAAACAGAGATTTTCTCATGTGTTTTGGTTTTGATTATGATTATGATTATTTGATCATGATTATTTCAGAAAACTGCAGCCACAGTGGAGATTTTGGGAGGGAAAATAGTTTTTTGTGCTTGTATGTGAACAGAGGGAAATGGAATGTCACAGTATTTGACAAAAATACATTAACGTCGTGTGTGGCCTTTGTTTACCCGAACTCTAACCCTATGATAGATATGATGATATAATGTAGATAGAAACTTTTCTGAAAATGATCTAGTTTGTATGATATTACTGTAAATGAAGGTTAGAAATATCTGTTTAACCCTCGGATTTTCCTTGGGGTCAATTTAACCCCATTCAATGTTTATCATTCAAAAAATAATACTTGACTTTTTTTTTTTTTTTTTTTTTTGCTTCATATTTCATGACTTTTCCCAATTTGATTGGGACAACTGATTAACCCCGTAAAGCCTGAACCATTAAATCACTGACAGAAAATTCCAGTTCTTTGAAACTGGAGCCTTTATTGGTCCTTCTGAACAACCCAATTTTTTTTTTTTTTTTTTTTTTTCAAATAGCAATTTCCATGTATGAGTTTAACCCCATACTGGTCACTACAGTGGACAGCTATTCTGTAGCTGTTCTCTTGTATATTCATGGATTTTGTTGTTCTTTTTGTTGTTTTTTTTTTTTTTTTTTTTTTTTTTTTTTACACATATCTTTATTAAAGTTTTAAGACACTACATATCTTTTCTGACATGAATTGGTAACATTATGTAGATCTCTCCTGAGCATAAACCCCCAGAATCACAAGCCCTCCCCATAGTTTTCATCCAATTTATCACTAAATTCATGTTTCTGTGCGTCAAAAATTAAACGTGTGGTGTCCGGCTGAGTGGACATTTTTGCAACTTAATGAAAAATAGGTTCATAAGATTTTTTTTTTTTTTTCATTATTATTTTTTTTATGTATTTTTTAAAAATATTTTTAAATAATTTTTATTTTATTTTAATTTATTTTTCAGAAGAAGTTTTTCAGTCGCATTGTTTTTTTCATGCCTGAAGAGGAATAAAAACACTCAGGAAAAAATTTTGATTAAGGTTCTCATAATTCGTGCATGAAAGGGTTAAATTTGTATCATATTTAATACATCAGGTCTCAATGCCCAAATATTATTATTTTTGAACAAACAAAAACATAATATAACATAAACATATCTAACAAATTGGTAATTCCTTTTCTAAATTGTCAAAGTTCGGCCTCCTTCCTCATTAATGACAGTCTTGTAGTGTCACCGGAAAGGCCTCTGGTGAAGGAATTCCTCCCCCCTGGTGGATTATCTGTGTATTGCATATGTATCTAATTGTATACACCAGGTTTTTCAAGAAAAAAAATATCACACTGATCATGTAGAGGGCTTCAAAACTCATGTATCAAATATGATACATTTGGCATTATAGGGTTAAGCATACAATTATCATGATGACATTTTTTCAATATGTTGGACACATATTGCACGCATAGGTGTGCATAAAATAAGATTATTAGTCCCACAAGGGGAAATTCCAGCTTCATTATTGATAATAATAATAATAATAATAATAATAATAATAATAATAGGTTTAAGATTATTAAACCAAAAACTACAGCCTATGTTTTCCTTCTTTTATCAGCTGAAGCCACTGGTTAAATTAAATGACTCTGATAACAAAGGTTTCATGCCCCGTTCACACTAATATACATATTTTACAACACAAATGTTTTCTCTATATCTGTGTATCTCATCCACATGTAAATGGCATTTTAGTCAGGAAATATTAGTCTTGACAGGTCATTAGTCTTAATTTGTGACAGATTCAGCCACAACTACAGGAATTTTAACGTCCTGACTGAGGCTGCATCACACACAGATCTCTAATCTCAGACATGAACACACTCTGCGAGATGTGAAAACAGTGGAGCATCACACCCTACAGGATATTAGGAAGATTATACTGTCAGCAGAATACTAAAGAAGTCGAGGAACCAGCCAAGGTGACATGAGGGTTTTTTGTGTGTGTGTCAGTGTTAGCCTTGTTAGCCTCGAGGGCTAACGTATTTACTGTTGCTTGGGGACACCATCACCTTCTCTTTTATTTTGTACCACTTGGAAAGTAGTGACGTAACTGTTCAGATTTTACCCCTAAAATATCAAATATATCTGGTCGAAGGTTTGAGATTCCTGATTCAATACAAGGTCAAATACAGGGATGCGATCTGGGGTAAATCAGCCCAAAAATTCTTTATTATTAGGCTGATATTAGTTGTTAAGGTAATTTTAATGTAACTGTCACTACTCTTAAGTAAATCTTCATTGTTCAACAAGTAAGTAGAGCAAAAATATAACAGCCAGAAAGTTTTAGACACTACTTGCTTTGCCATTGACCCTCAAATTGCGTGAATATAACTTGCGCATCAAAATTTGCCTAATGGAAAAATGACAATTTCGCCAAAACTCTCGTTTTTCGATTAAAAGTTTTTGCGCTGGCAAGAAGTGGCTTTTCGGATGTAGTGCAATTGGTATATCACGCAAAACTGCAAAGGAAAGACCTTTTTTCCGCAACTAGAGTCACCTGAGCAAAAAAAAAAAAACAAAAAACGGATGTTGATGGATGTTACAACAAGCGAAGAAGAAGAGTTTTAAAAGAAATATGGCACTGTATATGTGGGCACACCAGGAAACTGAATATTTTTTTAATTTAGTACAAGATAGAGAGGTAATATGTAATAATAATGAATATATCTGTAAATCAACACCATATTTACGTTCGTAGCCATGTTCATGGAATGACTTCTCGTGTCATCTCGCAATGATAAACAAATCATCGCATTTGTGATTTAATGGAAAAACTGACATTACGCACTTTGTTTTTTTTTCAACATTTAGTAAATATCAGTAAAGTTTTGCACAGATGTCCAATGGAAAAGCGACTAGTGATACAGAAATAAAAGATCTATATTATCTATGGGGAGACCATTTCCGACACATTTTGACTACATCGAGTCTCAGTTACAATTTAAAGGACATGTGCTCAGTAGTTAGAGCCTCAGTGCATGATGGGATGCCAAACATGTTGGTCATGTGAAAACAGTGGCCTCTAATTATGAGGGAACAAGTGGAAAAAGGAAAGAAAGAGACATGAATATAGTTTTCGCAATTTATATATAATCACAAACTGACTAGAGATGTAATAATGAAATAATAATGGAGTAATTAAATACATTTCACCCATAAAGACCCAGCACTACTTTTATGTTAGTTCCCAAATGAAATTTTCTCCAATCTATCGGTTTCCAAAAATTTATGATGTTGTAATGGGGTCACAAGCCAAAAAAGATTGGGAACCACAGCAATAAATGGTGATGTCACTTAAGAAAGGAAAAAAAAAAAAAAAAAAAAATATATATATATATATATATATATATATATATATATATATATGTATATATATATATATATATATATATATATATATATATATATATATATATTTATTTATTTATTTATTTATTTATTTATTTTTTCATTTTGGAACTGCCACAAAAGTAACACTGGGTCCTTATCGGTTAAAAAAGTAAAGAAAAATTAATCACAGTATATATTTTATCAGAATATGAATTTTAAATATTAGTGTTAATTGCTTTCAACATGGATCACCACATAGTATAGCAAACTATAACATGATCAAAACCAAATTTATTTTGGCAAAAAAGTCTCTGTTTTGAATGTCTGGGGTCACCAGAAATGTGTGATGTTAAACTGAGGTCATGAGCCAAAAAAGGTCGGAAACCACGGTGTTAGACAGTTTAGACCAGTAGATGGTTTTGGTTGGCAGTGGATATTTGGGTCTTTATCCAATCCAATCCAATCCAACTTTTTTTGTAAAGCACTTTAAAACAATCACAGTGGACGAAAGTGCTGTACAGAAAAATAAATCAAAACCAAAATAACAGAAAAATACAAGAATAGAGTAAAAAAAAACCAGATAAATATATAAATAAATAAAAATACAGAAGAATAGATAAAACCTGAATAAAAGAATAAAATATAAGAATAGATTAAAAACATAAAAAAGCTGTACAATTAAAAACAACAACAAATAAGAAGAATAAACCAATGCCAAATAAGATAAGATAAGATAAGATAAGATATACTTTATTGTCCCCGTGGCGAAATCGTTCTTGGACTCCGTTCAGCTGCATTTTACAGGTGGACAAAACAAGAAGAGCCAACAGAATCAAATGGAGAAGTACCAGAGAAATAGATTTTCACGTAATATTTACACATATACATATTTATAAATAAGTTATTGCACATACAGGTATAATATTATCACACCATGTAGCTTATTACTCTGACAGATGTTACTGTAAATAAAGCAACTGAATAAAAATAATACGTTCAAACATCTCATGTGGTTTCAAAAGCCAAGGAGAAAAGACGAGTTTTAAGAAGGGATTTAAAACCAGACAGAGGAGGTCTGGTTATGGGTTATGAATCATGTCCAAACAATAACATGGTCCAGTTTAATTAGCCCTTGGTCGACGTTCCCAGTGTTTTCTCATTCATCACTGGTATCGCAAACTTGTAGGAGAAAAAGCAACCGGCCAACGGCGACTCCTACGGTCCGCGTTGGATCCTGTTTGACTCTATAATCATGACGTGTAGATCGGTTTGGGACCGGGCAGCGTTAACAGCGCTGTTCAACCTTCCACCCTGCCCACTCAGTCACATATCTGCAGGCACCGCCGTTATTCTGTAGATTGCGAGGGTTGAGTCATAAAAATTAATATTCTGATTAATAGCGGATGGGTTGTGGGTGGGTGAAATAATACACCATTAATGAGGGAAATATTAATTACATTCCTTAAAATACGAACATGCGCTCATTCAGCTCAGCAGAGGTGAGGTAGAACCACCCGATTCCTGCACATGGGAGTGTATTTTGTTTTTGTACAGTGCAGATTACAGACCATTAATGGACTGAAGTTGGAAACAGGATGGATGAGCACTGAGTTTAGCTAAAAAACAAAACAATTAAACGACTGAAACCTTCACAGATGTATTATTTATTCATGTTGGACAACGTTTGCATGTTAGTACGAATTCTCTAATTTTTGTGTTTGTCCTAGTGACATTCAGAGTCAGATTTGGAAGAGATAATCGATTATGAATATGTCAGGGTGTGTCTCTGTGGCTGCATGTGTTATGTTTTATTTAGACGTCATTAGCTTTTAAATGGTTTTTCACGGAAGCTTCACAAAGATGATATTCACAATTAAGTTGTTACAGAAATGGGGAAATATCTGTTGCTATTTTGATTTTAACAAAAATGGAGAACTTTTACTAAATTTACTGGGTTAAAACTTTAATAGGAGGCACAATCTCGAGATGTGTTTTCTGTTTATCTTATTTTATTTTACTTTATTTTTCTCTCTCTTCTTTGTCTGCTATGTTTTATTTTTATTTACAGATTTTTTTTCTCTCTCTTTTCATGAATGATATTAATTGCCTCTTATAGAACAAAGATGGCAATAAAGTAAAAAAAAAAAAAAAATTAATATATCGCCTTATTATCATACTTACATCCTTAGCTGGTGCAGCTCTTTAGGCCTATATATGACTGAAATGTACTGTCAGCAAGAACACAACCCAGATTTTGCTTGAAACTGGATTAATATTGGAATATACAATATAAATATATAAATTACAGTGTGGTGAAAATGCAGCTGGAATCTGATTGTATCCATTATAATTACAATATTTAAAATCGAACACTTTTTTTCATGGCTTCTTGCCTGTTTCTATTTTGATTTTAACAAAAATGGAGAACTTTTACTAAATTTACTGGGTTACAACTTTACTATGTCCCCCTGGTGGCCCAATCTCAAGATGTGTTTTCTATTTATTTTATTTTATTTTATTTTATTTTTCTCTCTCTTCTTTGTCTGCTATGTTTGTTTTTTTTTGTTTGTTTGTTTTTTACATATTTTTTCTCTCTCTCTTTTCATTAATGATGTTAATTGCCTGTTATAGAAAAAAGATGGCAATAAAAAAAAAAACAAAACAAAAAAAAAAACTTTAATATATCACCCTATCATCATCCTTAGCTGGTGCAGCTCTTTAGGCCTATATATGACTGAAATGTACTGTCAGCAAGAACACAACCCAGGTTTTGCTTTAAACTGGATTAATATTGGAATATACAATATAAATATATAAATTACAGTGTGGTGAAAATGCAGCTGGAATCTGATTGTATCCATTATAATTACAATATTTAAAATCGAACACTTTTTTTCATGGCTTCTTGCCTGTTTCTATTTTGATTTTAACAAAAATGGAGAACTTTTACTAAATTTACTGGGTTACAACTTTACTATGTCCCCCTGGTGGCCCAATCTCAAGATGTGTTTTCTATTTATTTTATTTTATTTTATTTTATTTTATTTTATTTTATTTTATTTTATTTTATTTTTCTCTCTCTTCTTTGTCTGCTATGTTTTATTTTTATTTACATATTTTTTCTCTCTCTCTCTTTTCATTAATGATGTTAATTGCCTGTTATAGGAAAAAGACGGCAATAAAATAAAAAGAAAAAAAAACTTTAATATATCACCCTATCATCATCCTTAGCTGGTGCAGCTCTTTAGGCCTATATATGACTGAAATGTACTGTCAGCAAGAACACAACCCAGATTTTGCTTGAAACTGGATTAATAATGGAATATACAATATAAATATATAAATTACAGTGTGGTGAAAATGCAGCTGGAATCTGATTGTATCCATTATAATTACAATATTTAAAATCAAACACTTTTTTTTCATAGCTTCCAGTCTGTTTCTGTTTTGATTTTAACAAAAATGGAGAACTTTTACTAAATTTACTGGGTTAAAACTTTAATAGGTCCTCCCTGGTGGCCCAATCTCAAGATGTTTTCTATTTATTTTAGTTTAGTTTAGTTTAGTTTAGTTTACTTTAGTTTAGTTTACTTTAGCTTAGTTTAGTTTATTTTTCTCTCTCTTTTTTGTCTGCTATGTTTTATTTTTATTTACAGATTTTTTCTCTCTCTCTTTTTATTAATGATGTTAATTACTTCTTATAGAAAAAAGATGCCAATAAAGTGGAAAAAAAAAAAAAAAGAATTAATATATCACCTTACCATCATACTTACATCCCATCTCAGGCCTATATATGACTGAAATGTACTGGTAGCAAGAACACAATCCCGGGTTTTGCTTGAAATTGCATTAATAATGGAATGTACATACAGTATATATGTTACAGTTCAGTGAAAATGCAGTTAGAATGTCTTTGTATCCATTATAATTTTTAAAATCAAACACTTTACATGCCTTCCTTTCTTAAGAAAATGCGTAATTTTATTTTATTAATAAAAACATATAAAGCACAGTTCTACTTTTTTTTTTTTTAGATTACATTTACAGCATTGTAACTGCAACATACAATATGAATAAATACCAAATTCAGTATAAGTCCATGTAGTGAAACACTGATTTCCAACACCTAGTAGACTAAAACTAAACATAACACAGTCCAGGTGATAAAAACGCTGCCATCTATAAGAAAATATCACGTGTGAGAACAGTGTTGGTTTTGTTTCAGCCATAACTTTACGCCTCTATTAAAAAGCGTACATTTGTTTGGTGTTTTCACTTAAATCAGTAGCAGTTTCACAGTTTTACTCCTTATACGGAGGTGGTTGATGGTCCATATGAAGTTTTGCACCTTGAAATGTGATTGTTATCGTTTACCGAAGCCCATGTGCTAATTCTGTTCGACGACTGATAACTGTGTTTGGAGCAGAGAATCATGGGCAAAACAGAAAGAAAACAGAAGTTGCTTTTCCATTGACCCTCGAATTGCGTGAATATAACTTGCGCATAAAAATTTACCTAATGGAAAAACGACAATTTCACAAAAAAATCTCGTTTTTCGATTAAAAGTTTTTGCACTGGCAGGAGGTGGTTTTTCAGGTGTAGCGCAAATGATATATCATGCAAAACTGTAATGGAAAGACCTTTTTCCACAACTAGAGTCACGTGAATAAAAAAAAAAAAAACGGATATTGACAAATATAACAAGTGAAGAAGAAGAGTTTTAAAAGAAACATGGCGCGGTTTGTGTGGACACACCAGGAAACGGAATCATTTTTTATTTTAGTCCGAGATAGAGGGTTAATATAATAATAATAATAATAATAATAATAATAATAATAATAATAATAATAATAATAATAATAATAATAATAATATCACACATCCTTTTTCCTATGTACGCTAATATGTTAATACCCATTTACAAATGATCCTACCAGATATTAACCCTTTCATGCATACTGGTCACCACAGTGGACAGCTGTTCTCTTGTACATTCACAGGTTTTGTTGTTTTAGTTCCATATCAGCCGACACAGTGGACGCTTATGCACCATCCCATACACTGACATTCATACCATTACTGTAACTTCTTGATAAACCTGATCTCATGATAACATGATTAAGTGTAAATCAGTTGCCAATTGTTATTAGACTGTAATTAACAGTTTTCTTAAACAAAACAAAAAAAAAAAAATAATAATAATATTATCTCCATGAAGTGAGTAAGAACTAGTATTAGAGTATGATAAAATGTAAAAAAACATCAGATTAGCTGCATCAGAAATGCTTTTGTTTCTTAGTTTTCTCACAGTTTCACTTTCTGATATTGCGTTTTAAATACATGTTTCTTTGCTTCAAAAATTAAACACATGATGTCCAAATGAGTGGACATTTTTGTAAGTCCATGAAAAATAGGTTCATCTGAAAAAAAAAAAATTCAATTTCGTTTTTTTATAATAATATATCTGTAAATCAACACAATATGGGTCAAAACACAGTATTCGAAATCTCAAAAAAAAAAAAAAAAAAAAAAAAAAAAAAAATTAATGGGCCGTGGTGCAGTGGTTAGCACTCGTGCCTCACAGCAAGAAGGTCCTGGGTTCGATTCCAACACCAGTCGACGGTGGGTGGGACCTTTCTGCGTGGAGTTTGCATGTTCTCCCCGTGTCTGCGTGGGTTCTCTCCGGGTACTCCGCCTTCTTCCCACCATCCAAAGACATGCATTAATAGGTTAATAGGTTAATCTAAATTGCCCGTAGGTGTGAATGTGAGAGTGATTGTTTGTCTCTATATGTTCAGCCCTGAGATGAACTAGCGAAATGTCCAGGATGTACCCCGCCTTCGCCCCTATGTAGCTGGGATATGCTCAAAGTGACCCCTGTGACCCTAGTGAGGATAAAGCGGGTTCAGAAAATGAATGAATAATAAAAATTAATATTATCTCCATGAAGTGAGTATCACTAGTATTAGAGTATGATAAAATGTGAAAAAACATCAGATTAGCTGCATCAGAAATTCTTTTGTTTCATAGTTTTCACACAGAATATCACTTTCTGATATTGCGTTTTAAATACATGTTTCTTTGCTTCAAAAATTAAACACATGGTGTCCAAATGAGTGGACATTTTTGTAACTCCATGAAAAATAGGTTCATTTAAAAATAAATAAATAATTAATTAATTAATCTCGTTTTTTTAATAATAGTATATCTGTAAATCAACACGATATGGGTCAAAACAGTATTCAAAATCTGATGGGACATTTTAGAGACAATTTGACAGATTAGTGTTTAGTTTAATTAGTGTCATTTTAACTTTTAAATTCATTTTTTGCTTTAGTTGGACCATAAGGGATTATCCAAAACAACGAGCTAGTTTATATTGAAATAAATGTTGGAATGGCGATCAATTAAAATTCGCTCTATGACACGACATTACTGTGTTTTGACCCATGTTTACGTACGTCGCCATGTTTATGGAATGACTTCTCGTGTCATCTCACGATAATAAATAAACAAATCATCGCATTTGTGATTTAACGGAAAAAACGACATTACGCACTTCTGTTTTTTCAACATTTAGTAAATATTGTAAAGTTTTGCACAGATGTCCAATGGAAAAGCGACTAGTGATACAGAAATAAAAGATCTATATTATCTATGGGGAGACCATTTCCGACACATTTTGACTACATCGAGTCTCAGTTACAATACAAAGGACATGTGCTCAGTAGTTAGAGCCTCAGTGCATGATGGGATGCCAAACATGTTGGTCATGTGAAAACAGTGGCCTCTAATTATGAGGGAACAAGTGGAAAAGGGAAAGAAAGAGACATGAATATAGTTTTCGCAATTTATATATAATCACAAACTGACTAGAGATGTAATAATGAAATAATAATGGAGTAATTAAATACATTTCACCCATAAAGACCCAGCACTACTTTTATGTTAGTTCCCAAATGAAATTTTCTCTAATCTATTGGTTTCCAAAAATTTATTTTATTTTATTAAATCATTGCATTTGTGATTTAATGGAAAAACTGACATTACGCACTTCTGTTGTTTTTGACATTTAGTAAATATCGTAAAGTTTTGCGAAGATGTCCGATGGAAAAGTGACTATTGAAAAGAGTAAAGTGGAACATGAAAAGACAAAGTAGCTTCTGTACCGTATTAAACCTAAAGGGTTGTGTTTCAGTCTGAGGTTACATAAATCTGCCTGTTTTTGAACACATTATTTGCTATGTGTGTGTATATGTGTGTGTGTGTGTGTGTGTGTGTGTGTTAAAAGCCCTGCATGGCTACCAACCACCACAAATCCAAATCCTCCACTGATGATTTCTGACACTATGTTGAGTAATTACATGCTTTTACACTCTACTACACAGCCTATGGTTATGAACCCCACACCTCCACCCCCTCCCCCCTCCATCAGACGCTTTCACCCACTCCCACCCTGCATTATCAGCCTGCTACACCGTATATAACACCCTCATGGCGACGTGGTGGTTACAGACGACGAGGCCGCCCGTGGGGACAGCCAGCGTGTTCTTTTGCCTGGAACATTTTTTTTTTTTTTTTGGACAGAGAAACCGTTTCTGAAATCTGTTGTTTTTTTTTTTTTTTCTTCTTCTTTCCGCAGAGGTCCTTCTGCAGCGCCATGGTGGACGAACTGCGGGTTTCCCTCAAGTGCCAGCGTCGGCTCAAACACAAGCCCCAGCCGCCCGTCATGGTGAAGACGGAGGAAGTCATCAACATGCACACCTTCAACGACCGCAGACTGCCAGGGAAAGAGACCATGGCCTGAAAATGGAAAGAGCTTTCTCACCCTCTCTTCTACACTGCAGGAAGTGTGAGGAGAAGCTGGGGGGGATAAAGGGTGGGGGTACATTGGAAGGGAGGGGTGGGTAATAGTGGTTAACAGTTGGATTATTTTGACAGTAGAGGACGAGGTGCTTTGGGAGTACACTGACAAAAATGTCGTTCTTGTTTCTTTATAATTAGTTAGGGATAAGAGATTCAACACTATTTCCTGTGGAAATAACTTGAACCTGGGTGAAATTTCAGCGAGTTACCTCATTACTCTGTGCCAGGATTTAAAAACCCAGGAGTTGAA
Organism: Sphaeramia orbicularis; assembly: GCF_902148855.1. Classification (NCBI taxonomy): domain Eukaryota; kingdom Metazoa; phylum Chordata; class Actinopteri; order Kurtiformes; family Apogonidae; genus Sphaeramia; species Sphaeramia orbicularis. The sequence continues at coordinate 16,441,053 of NC_043972.1, forward strand.
GTTAAAAAAGAATGCTGAAAGAAATTTACGATGGAATGAAGGTGGTCCCTAAAGTTAAAAAAAAAAAAAAAAAAAAAACAACAAAAAAACACACACACAAGAAAAAAAAAAAAAATATTTGGACCTAATATCCTTTTTTTCGCTGCTGCTCAGCCAGTCTTTCACCGCACAGCTCTACAGAGGCGGGTCGAGCAGCATCGACGAGAGGACGCTAATCGACTTTTTAAAGGATAGTTTATTTTCAACAATTGCGACCAGAACGTGCGCAGGGGCTTTTAACTTAATTAAAATGAAAGCCCCCCCCCCCCCTCCCCCTCCCCCCTTGAAGATGATGGCGAGCTCCCAAAATGTACAGCGAGGCATTGCTTAGTTACATATATTGATCGACATCAAAAATGGATATACTGTATATCATCCATCAGGCAATAAGTGATATCATTTATTTGTGTTTCAGAATACTAACACTTTTAGTCTTTAATGTAGGGGAGGGGGAGGTGTGGGGATGGGGGTGGGGGTGGGGGTGGGGGACTTTTAGAAGCAGATTATATGGTTAAATAAAGCAGAGAATTGCAGGGTTAGGGGCAATATAGTGAGCTGTTGATGTCCATGTATCAGCCAGTAGTCACTTCAAACAGGATTCTATGGAGGTACACACCCTTAATGTCAATATGGAGGAACTTGGGAACGGCGTGGGCACGTCTCACCGAGTCTAAATTCACAGCAATCACACAACACACAAACTCTATTTATTCAAAGTATTTATTGTTTTATTTATGAAATTCCTTATTTATATCTACGGACTGGATTTCCACTATTGCAGTAAATACACCTCACTTTAACTCTGTATGGGTACACACTGTTTGTTTTTTTTTTTTGTTTTTTTCTTTGATTTTTTTTTTTTGTTTGTTTGTTTTTTTTTAACATTTGCTCAGTGTCAGGTCTCCAGTTTCATTTTGTACTTCCTGTGGCTTTTCTTTTTTCTTTTCTTTGGCTCCACATTTACTTGTGCAAATGCAATTTCTATGAAAAAGTGTTTTTGTACGAAGAGAATCAAAAATTTTGTAATGATTTTTATCAACACGAAACACACCATGATGAGTGTCATCCATGGCAGAGGGGTGGGACTCTAGGTGGTACTCTATATAGACGGAGCCGACGAACACACACATACACAAACACAAACGCTTGAAAATACACAAACACACACACATAAACACACAGGGTGCACCCATCCTCCATGGAGCAGATTCACACCAATTCGTACTCTGTTCTCCTGCAGAGAGAGAGAGAGAGACAGAGAGAGAGAGAGAGAGAGAGAGAGAGAGAGAGACAAAGCATCAGTGACATATTGTTGTTTTGGAGAAGAAGAAGAAGAAGAAAAAAAACAAACAAACTATTTTTATCATGTAAAGGAATCATATTTAAAGAAAGATATTTTTACTTCACATGAAAGAGTAATGACAATACAGGTTAGAGCAAATATATAGTGCATACACACACAAGGAAAGGAGGAAGACGGCCAATGATGCTTATCATTCTACACCCCTGATTAATGATAGACCGCTAGAATTCAGTGCTGAGCAATCGTGTGTAAATGGTTTTAAAAACGGAAAAAGATGTATTTAAAAAAACAAAAGAATAAAAAATAAAGAACACTTAACTAATTTTGAACTTGTTGTGAAAACAAAATGGAGTGCACACAGTTTACCCTTTGAAGTTGATGCACAAGTTTAAAGAAAATAAAAAAGTATTCACAATTTTCATCTCGTCTGCCTCTTTATTACGTATTATTGCGTTCATTGATTGAATTAGAAGGTTAATGGTATTTTATCTATCTATCTATCTATCTATCTATCTATCTATCTATCTATCTATCTATCTATTAGGGATGTAACGATATGAAAATTTCATATCATTATTATGTTTTGTTATTGTGACCAAAATGATCATGGTTATCATTGTTATCGTGGTATTGTTGAAATGTGCTCAAAATGTTCAAAAAGCACTAATACGAACACTGAAATTATTTAACCAAGTTTTATTGTGAAAAAAACAACAACAAAAAACAAACAAACAAATAAACAGAAACATTCAAGTATTAACCCTTAGGGGTCTGAGCCAATTTTGGCTGTTTTTCAGTCCTTTTAATTTTGCCTTTATATACTATATAAACAAATGTTTACTATACCCATGTTTGGTGTCTTTTTTTTCAGCACAACTTCGTTCATATTTTTTTCACTTTAACCTACTATATCAACATAAAAGGACAAAAAACAAACAAACAAACAAACAAACAATATATATATATATATATATATATATATATGTAAAATCCAATTTGAAAAATGTATATAATTTATTGCATAAATAACACACAGATGCTTAACGAACCTTTTCAAAGACTTTAAAAGTGAATATTGGTTCCAAATTTTAGGTATATAAAATCTAAATTGCAATAAATTAAAACTATACTCAAAATATTTGACATAAAAGCAGATCTTTACATTTGCGTTTTCTCCGGAAAAGTGTGGTAATCAAACACGATTATCATGATAATTAGAATTTAAACGGTAATACTAACCATTGGCAATTTTACTTGGTTTACTGTTATGCCGGTAATCGATACATCTCTATCTATCTATCTATCTATCTATCTATCTATCTATCTATCTATCTATCTATCTATCTATCTATCTATCTATCTATCTATCTATCTATCTATCTATCTATCTATCTATCTATCTATCTATCTATCTATTAGGGATGTAACAATATGAAAATTTCATATCATTATTATGTTTTGTTATTGTGACCAAAATGATCATGGTTATCATTGTTATCGTGGTATTGTTGAAATGTGCTCAAAATGTTCAAAAAGCACTAATACGAACACTGAAATTATTTAACCAAGTTTTATTGTGAAAAAACAACAACAACAACAACAACAATAAAAAAAAACAAATAAACAGAAACATTCAAGTATTAACCCTTAGGGGTCTGAGCCTATTTTGGCTGTTTTTCAGTCCTTTTAATTTTGCCTTTATATACTATATAAACAAATGTTTACTATACCCATGTTTGGTGTCTTTTTTTTCAGCACAACTTCATTGATATTTTTTTCACTTTAACCTACTATATCAACATAAAAGGACAAAAAAACAAAAAAAACAAAACAAAGTGTGTATATATATATATATATATATATATATATATATATATATATATATATATATTAAAATCCAATTTGAAAAATGTATATAATTTATTGCATAAATAACACACAGATGCTTTTTCTTCAGTTTTCTCTGTTTCTTATATAATAACCCTCAACTTTAATCTGAACTTTTGTGAACATCTACATGATCAGTGGGAAAATACATGATTTTTCTTGAAACAATGCAAAACACAGAGGGTAATATTACAATAAATGGTTATTAAACACTTCAGAAATGTTAAATTTAGAGGAAAAAATCATACGGGAACTGCCACAAAAGTAGCAATAGGTGTTTATGGGTTAATGACAAATAAATAACATTCAAGCAGATAATTAATTTGTGTTATTCTTAAAACCTTCGCCCACAAGTGTGCATATTCCTTCGTGGAAAATTAATAACTTGGGTCATGTGATGTTGTTAAGCCACAGAAAACCTAGAAGAAGCAGATTGGGTTGGTCGACTTAGACACAGACCTCACCTTATGTTCTGCTGTGTTTATTTTTGTGTTTTCTCTCTTCTGTTCTTGCAGCTGCTCCCAAACATTTTTCTAATCATAACCAAATTCTTTTTATGTTTAAAACTAAGTCATACCTTTAAGTTATTAAGGCGTCTTTTGGGCTTGTTCTAGTGGGACCCTGTGCATTGAAATCCTAAATTGTCATATGGGTGCTTCTATGAAACTGGTCCCTAAAAACAGGACATGGGGCTAAAAATTCAAACTAGATGTAGACTAATGTTATAAAGCCAGTTTGGAAGCACTTTGGGTCTATTTTAAAAATAAATATTTACTGAGATACAAGAGAAACTATTTTTCAGATTTTTATAGAAAAATCTGCATGTGACACGATAAAAAGGACACGAAAATTATGTGCTACTATTCTTGCCAATATTTTTTTTAATTCTCTCACAGGTACAATTTAGGAATCAAAGTAAATATGCAAGACAGAGTGTTTCACAAAAATGACCACTGTTGCAAAATCACTCACAATTTATTTGTGTTTAAATGGGCAGGTTCTGCATGTAACATGAGTGGACACGATGGGTTACACACAAAACCTGGAATGAAACTGAGATTCATGAAAAACCTGTATGTCTGGATTAGAAAAATGACTAGGATCATCAAATTTAAACACAGTGTCTTTATTTATAGCGCTAAATAAGACCATTTACAGCCATGTTTTCCAGATCAAATGCACTGATACCTAGGTAGCTTTTCCTGTCCCAATTTTGGTCCTATTTTTAGCCCCAGTATTTTATTAAAAAAAATGTATTCATTTTGGGATGTCTCACAGCAAGAGTATAATTTTTTTCCATTTACCTGAGGCCATCATTAGGTACATCCTGGGGGGAAAATATGTCTAAATTTCTCTTTTATTATTGGGTCTAAAAAAAAAGCTTGAAAAGTGCCAGGTACCAAAATGAACCCAGTTTCATAGAAGCACCCATATACAGGGTGGGGAAGCAAAATTTACAATATTTTGATTGAAAGGGATTGAAAGACAGTGTATGACCAATTAGTTTACTGAAAGTCATGAGAATTTATTTGCCACAAGAAAATTGACATAATAGAAAATGTTTTTATTCTATGTGTCCTTCTTTCTCAATAACTGCCTTCACACGCTTCCTGAAACTTGCGCAAGTGTTCCTCAAATATTCGGATGACAACTTCTCCCATTCTTCTTTAATAGTATCTTCCAGACTTTCTCGTAATAGTTTTGCTCATAGTCATTCTCTTCTTTCCATTATAAACAGTCTTTATGGACACTCCAACTATTTTTGAAATCTCCTTTGGTGTGACGAGTGCATTCAGCAAATCACACACTCTTTGACGTTTGCTTTCCTGATTACTCATATGGGCAAAAGCTTTTGAAAAGGTATGGATAATAGTGTTAGGTATGATTATGACATCAATATATGTTTGGTTTCAAAACAATTGACGTAGTGCCTGCTGAGAAAAAAAACAACTAAATGTTCATTGTAAATTTTGCTTCCCCACCCTGTATATCTTTTTATTCTCTCACAGGTACATTTTGGGAATTAAAATAATTCTCCAAGGCAGAGTGTTTCACAAAAAAGACCGCTTTTGCAAAATCACTTGTGTTGAAATCGGCAGGTTCCGCATGTAACACCAGTGGACACGATGGGTTACACACTCAAATGAGACTAAGATTCATGAAAAACCCACATGTCTGAATTAGAAAAATGACTAGGATCATCAAATTTAACACAGTGTCTTTATTTATAGCGCTACATAAGACCATTTACAGCCATGTTTTCCAGATTAAATGCACTGACACCTGGGTAGTTTTTCCTGTCCCAATTTTGGTCCTATTTTTGGCCCCAATATTTTATAAAAAATGTATTCATTTTGGGATGGCTCGGAGCAAGACTATAATTTTTTTCCCATTTACTTGAGGTCATCATTAGGTACATCCTGGGGGGAAATATGTCTAAATTTCTCTTTTATTATTGGGTCTAAAAAAAAAGCTTGAAAAGTACCAGGTACCAAAATGAACCCAGTTTCATAGAAGCACCCATATACATACCTTACATCCACCTTATTGGCGGAAGACCCGTTGATAAATCTAACCCTAACCCTTTTCTGACCATAGGGCGCCTCCCAATTAAAATGTTAAATATACTGGTTAGCTAGAGGAACATTATATATATAGTATAGTATATTGTACATCCTGTCAGTTAGGAATGGGAATGGTTAAGAATTTAACGATTCCGATTCCGTTATCGATATTGCTTATCAATCCGATTCCTTATCGATTCTTTTATCAATTCTCATTGGGTGAGGGAATAAAAGAGTACAAACAGGTGTGTTTGCATTAACTGTCTTTTATATTTCCATCTGCACAGAAAATATAACATATACAGTATGCACAAATAATAAGAACAGATGATGCCGGCCTGGTTCGGGGGGGGGGGGTGCAGTGAAAGTGAAACTAAAGACACTTTACTAATTCCTCTATTTCCGCATTTCTACTACGTGGAATTGGTTCGACTCGGCTCAGCTTGTCTCCCGTTGTTGTGCACCTCATTTCCTTTCCCTTCTTACCTTCGGAAACTTGTATTTGAGGAGTTACGACGTTTGTAGCCCACTCCGGAACTGGCCCGGCGTTCACTCTGCCGCTACATTCACAAGCGCCGCTAAGTAGCGAATCAAATACGTGACATTCCTGTAAATGATTCACATGCTGTGGACAAATGTTTGAGGATATTGGAGGGATTCCACCCTTTTGAAGACATGGAAGCTTTCCAGTGGACCTGGTGTCGTCTTTTTAGACCGTTTCTGCCTCAACGCCATGTTGGCTACGTTCTGACCAAAACAATGCAGTGTATGTGTGACGTCATCGCGCATGCACAACGAAGGCGGAATCGATAAGCAGAATCATTAAGCAGGCAGGCAAATGATTCCAAGGAATCGAGCTACTGGGAACCGGTTCTCAAAAAAGAACCGGTTCTCAATTTCCATCCTACTGTCAACACACACACGTCAGGGTCAATTATTAGGTTACTACTACTATACCTCTCGTAGACTAGACCACACTTATACACATATACATATATATTTTTTTCCAAATAGCTAGTTTTCCCCCCTCTGTTTAGAAGACAAACAATAAGCTTTTGGTGCCTCCTGTTTGAGCTGAGAAGTCAGAATTTCCAAGTTGTCGTTTGGAGTTTTCAGATTGGACGTGTCACTTGGAGCGGCGTTCTAGTTGAAAAATCCAAAGTGTCACTAACCCCGCCTCCAAAGTTTTCTGTCTGCAGCAGCGATACCCACTTCAGAATTTGAGTAGAATCAGATCAGTTGGACCCACATCACTGTCCAATGTCATGCATGGAAATGGGGCTGTGGTGTATTTACTGAAAGCCAACAGTGGTTAACTTAGCTAGAACTGGAACTATATTTGGTTCAGTGGCTTATTGTACTGGAACAGGGTCAGTACAGCTCTGACTTGTGACTCTGCAGTAAATGGAAACAGCATTAATTTCTTGCTGATGAACCCAGAGAATAAAAACCATAATTACTTCACATCTGTTTCTGCATGTTTCTTGGACCTGGCCCCAGGTGTTAGCTCACAACTGAAAGCAAAATATAATTCATAAGAGCGAGTAATCAGCACTGTTAATATGATGTTTTAATGGGTATGTACCAACTGTCCTTTTTTACATATGCTTCTACAGATATACATAAAGTGGAGTTTCAAAAAATCTGCATTTTAGAGGGCTTTTGAAAATATCTGCATTTGAGTGAACATTTGCATTTGAATGAGAGGCCAAAATGTAGAGGAAATGTGAATTTTGCGTCCTAAATATAGTACTGGAGTAAATGGATTCCAAAGTGACTGGTTTATGTCATGTTTCATGTGTAGGCTGGGGCGCCGCTAGCAATTGTGGGCCCCATGAAAGGTTAACGTTGTGGGCATAGTGAAAAAAAAAGAGAAAAGAAAAAGAACAGGAAAAAAATTAGTGGAAGAAAAATTGTGGGGAAAAAAACTGGAAAAAAATTTAGTCGGAAAAAAAAAAAAAACCCAGGTAAAACATTTAGTGGGAAAAACAAAACAGGAAAAAAATTTAGTGGGAAAAACAAAACCCAGGTAAAACATTTAGTGGGAAAAACAAAAAAGGAAACAAATTTAGTGGGGAAAAAATACCCAGGAAAAAAATTCAGTGGGGAAAAAAAACAGGAAAAAATTGTGGGGAAAAAACCCCAGGAAAAAGAAATTAGTGAGGAGAAAAACCCATGAAAAAAATTTAGTGGGGAAAAAAATCCCAGGAAAAAAAATTTAGTGGGGGAAAAAAACTGGAAAAAAATTTAGTGGGGGAAGAAAACCAGGAAAAAAAAATTTAGAGTGGAAAAAAAAAAAAAAAAAACATGAAAAAAAAATTTGATGGGGAAAAAATATCCCATGAAATTAAATTTAGTGGGGGAAAAAAACCCAGGAAAAAAAATTTTGTGGGGAAAAAAAACAGGGAAAAAAATTGTAGGGAAAGAAACCCAGGAAAAAAAATTTAGTCAGGAAAAAAAAAACAGGAAAAAGTTTAGAGGGGAAAAAATCCCAGGAAAGAAATTTATTGGGGGGGAAAAAAACAGGGAAAAAAATTAGTGGGGGAAAAAAAAAAGGAAAAAAATTTGTCGGGAAAAAATTTAGTGGGGAAAAATATCCCAGGAAAAATATTTAGCGGAGAAAAAATATCCCAGGAAAAAATTTTGTGGAAAAAAAAACAGGGAAAACAATTTGTGGGAAAAAAAAACAGGGAAAAAAAATTGTGGGGAAAAAAAACCTAGGGAAAACTTTAGTAGGGAAAAACCCATGGAAAAAAATTAGCAGGGGAAAAAAATATGAAAAAAATTTAGTAGGAAAAAAAACAGAAATAATTTAGTTTGGAAAAAAGACAGGAACAAATTGTGGGAAAAAAATTTAGTCAGGGAAAAAAAAAACTCTGGAAAAAATTTAGTGGAAAAAAAAAACCCAGGAAAAAAAATTGTGGGGAAAAAACAACCAGGAAAAATATGGGTGGGGAAAAAAAACGAAAAATTTTGTGGGGAAAAAAAACAGGAAAACAATTTCGTGGGGGAAAAAAACAGGAAAAAATATCCCTGGAAAAGAATTTAGTGTGAAAAAAAAAAGCCAGGAAAAAAATTTAGTGTGTGTGTGGGGGGGGGGACCCAGGAAAAAAAAAATTGTGGAAAAAGACAACAGGAAAAAAATGTAGTGGGGTTTAATGGGGTGGAGTTCTGTCTCTTCAACACATCCACAGTCGTTCAGGAAGCCATATTTAAAGTATTTCGCTCCCACTGCTGCCCCCCCCACCCAGCTCCACCTTCTCATTTTCTATCGGCCTTAATCGGTGTCATTTTGTTGTCGCTCTTGGCTGTTCTATCCTCTGTGGGGGGACCTGGATGCTGCCCTCTTTGCCCATGTCTGGTCTTGGAAGGGCAGGAAGGTGTGAACTTCCACAGTATGGCCGAGCAGGGAGTTCCCAGAGGAGCCATCCCACCAAATATAACTTATGCAGATGAAATAGTTCGCTTTTGACCAAATTGGTCCTGACTGAATTAAAATAAATCACACTTGGGGCGATTTTTTCCCCGGTAATTAGCGCATGCACTGTAAGACGAAATAAAATGAGCTGATTAGGCTCATTTTAGTTCACAGAGGAGATTGTGGACACAGTTTTCTGAAAGTACAGTGTAGTCCGAAGTGCTGAGGAGTGTCAGAAGGTCAGAAGATGGCAGATGGTTTGGGGACACACTCTTATTAAAGGGGGCCAGGGGTTAATCATGTTGTCCACAGCGTACAGTATTTACACATATACACAAATAAACCACTGCCTACCAATGTAGGTCGATGAAAGACCTACACACTGAGGCGCCATAAAAGGGGGGCGGGGGGGACACCCAGGGGGACACCCAACATAAAACCCAGGAAAAAATTTAGTGGAAAAAAAAAAACAGGAAAAAAATATAGTGGAAAAAAATACCCAGGAAAAAAAATTAGTGGGGGAAAAAACAGGAAAAAAATTTACTGGGGAAAAAAAAAAAAACAGGGAAAAACTTTAGCAGGGAAAAAGCCCAGGGAACAAAATTAGTGCGAAGAACAAAACACAGGGGAAAAAAATGCAGTGGGGAAAAAACAGGGAAAAAAAAAAAAACATAGTGGGGAAAAAAACCCAGGGAACATAATTAGTGGGAAAAAATGGGAAAAAAAATTTGTAGGGAAAATGAAACAGGAAAAAAAATTGTGGGGGAAAAAAAAAAACAGGAAAAAATTTACTGGAAAAAAAAAAACAGGGAAAAACTTTAGTAGGGAAAAAACCCAGGGAATCTAATTTGTGGAAAAAAAAAAAAAAAAAAAAAAAACAGGAAAAAATTTACTGGAAAAAAAAAAAGCCAGGGAAAAACTTTAGGAGGAAAAAAAACCCAGGGAACATAATTCGTGGGGAAAAAAAAAACAGGAAAAAAATGTAGAAGGGAAAATGAAACAGGAACAAAATTTGTGGGGAAAAAAACAGGAAAAAAATTTACTGGAAAAAAAAAAAAAAAAACCCAGGGAAAAAAATTAGTAGGGAAAAAGCCAAGGGAAAAAAATTAGTGGAGAAAAAATCCAGGAAAAAAACTGTAGTGTGAAAAACAAAACCCAGGGAAAAAATGTAGTGGGGAAAAAAAACATAGAGGGGAAAAAAATACCCAGGAAAAAAAATGAATGGGAAAAAAAAAAAAAACAAGAAAAAAATGTACAGGGAAAAAACCCCAGCGAAAAACTTTAGTAGGGAAAAAAAACCCAGGGAAAAAAATTAGTGGGAGAAAAAGCCCAGGTTTTGATGAAAGACCTACACACTGAGGTAAAAGGGGGGGGTAAAAAATGACAAATTGATGGGGCCCAGCATTTTTTCCCCCACTAATATATATATATATATTTTTTTTTTTTTAATTTTTTTGTTTTGTTTTTTTGTTTTGTTTTTTTTCCCCACTAATTTAATTCCTGTTTTTTTTTTCCACTAAATTTTTGTCCTGTCTTTTTTTCTCCACTATTTCTTTTTTCCTGGGTTTTTATTTCCCCACTACATTTTTTTTCCTGTTTTTTTTTCCCCCACTACATTTTTTTATGTTTTTTTTTTTTTTTTCCCACAACATTTTTTTGCTAGATAATTTTATTTCATGAAGGGCTCACAATGTTAACCTTTCATGGGGCCCACAATTGCGCCCCAGTGTGTACCTAAAAAGTAAGTATCCTTAAATACATCCTAGCTGGAACCAGTTTGTGAATGTGTAACAGTGAAAATCTTCCTGACGTACAGCAGCAGTAGGAGTCTGTCTCTCAGCTCCAAAGTGGACCAAAACGGTACTAATGTGAGCAATCATCTTCAGGCGTCACATGGGCCTTTTTTTTGTTTACACAGTATGTCGGCTAATTAATTTGCAAAGGTGATCAATAAACGAGCCTCAAATGGGACATTTGTTAGTAGTAAACAAAGTTAAATAATAAAGTTGAAGCACAGGTCATTAACGTAGATAAATGGATACCAGAGGGCTGTGAGTGGGCATAAGGATGATTACTCAGACCTGCCTCTACTGTACATCCACCTGGGGGGAAATCTGCATCAAGGCTGAACACCTCATTGTTATTTCCTTCTTTTTTTCTGTAGATTTATTTTTACAGCTCATGTTAGTGATAATAACACAGAGGCTAAAGAGGTCGATGATGCCTCTGGACATGTAGTATTTTATACAATATTTATGGGATCGGCTCTGGGGTGAAGGCCGGAGCCCATGAGGTTCCACAGCTTAAAGATAAAAAACATGTCTTTAGTTGTTTTTGTTGTTGTTGGTATTTTTTCTGCATTGTTCATTGTATTAGACCTCTTCCTTCCTTCCTTAACTGTCAGTTTTTTTCATTTTTATTTTTACCCTGCCCCCCCCCAAAGGGGAGGCAAGGGGTATTGTTTGTGGTTTGTTTTGTTTTTTTGTTTGTTTAACACTCTAACAACAAAACTATTGGTTGAATTCATACCAAATTTGGTTTATAGATTGCCAGTGACCCAGAATATATCTGATTACATTTTGGGAAAAAGTAAATAAAAGTTAAAATTTTTTATGAATTTCTAAAAATCTTTTTTTTTCCTATTTATTTATAATGGGCGAAATTTCAAATGTCTGTAGCAGCAAAACTATTGGTTGAATTCATACCAAATTTGGTTTATAGATTGCCAGTGACCCAGAATATATTTGATTACATTTTGGGCAAAGTAAATAAAAGTTACAATTTTTTATGAATTTCTGAAATCTGTTTTTTTTTTTTCCCCATTTACTTATAATGGACGAAATTTCAAATGTCTGTAGCAGCAAAACTATTAGTTTAATTCATACCAAATTTTTTTTATAGATTGCCAGTGAACAAGAATAGATGTGATTACATTTTGGGAAAAGTAGGTCAAAATTTAAATTTTTTTATGAATTTCTTTTTTTTTTTTTTTCCCCCATTTACTTATAATGGGCAAAATTTCAATTGTCTGTAGCAGCAAAACTATTGGTTGAATTCATACCAAATTGGGTTTATAGATTGCCAGGGACCCAAAATAGATGTGATTACATTTTGGGGAAATTAGGTCAAATTAAACATTTTTGTGGATTTTTAAAATCTTTTTTTTTTCTCCCATTTACTTATAATGGCCGTAATTTCATATGTCTATAAAAACATCAATTTTGTTTCAATTTACTTCAAATTTGGCACATATATAGAGGTAGTTAATATGCTTACATCAGCACACACATAGACATGATGACATCAACTGGATCGATGCCAAAATTAGTTACAAGATATGCGAGGGGCGGGATTTGTTGTGCCTGGCACCACTTGTTTATTTTATTTTATTTTTATTTTTGTGGTGACTTCCAAATGCATTTATCCTCTACATTTAACCTTACCTAAACACTTTATCTCCATTTGTAATTGTATTGTCCTCAGACTTTTGCATCTACATTTAATTCACTGATCATGTAGATCACTGGTGTCATACATGCAGTTTGGGGTCAAATCCGGTCCACCAAACGGTCCAATCCGGCCCATAGGATGAATTAGTGAAATGCAAAAATTACACTGAAGATATTAATAATCAATGGTGTAAAAATCATTTAAATTCAGTTCCACATACAGACCAATTACATCTCACTTGGGTCGGATCAGTAAAATAGTATCATAATAACCTATAAATAATGACAACTGCAAATTTTATCTTTGTTTTAGTGAAAAAAAAAAGTAAAATTACATGAAAATGTTAACATTAACAAACTATCCTTTTACAAAAAATGTGAATAACCTGAACAAATATGAACAACCTGAAATGTCTTGAGAGAAGTAAATGAAATTTTACAAATATTATACCTGGTACTATATGTTTTGTGTATTTGTAATTGTAATGTTTGTTTAAATGCACAAGTGCAAATAATAAACTGATAAACTGAGGCAGAATATTGTTAAAATTGCACTTGTTTTTCCTAAGATATTTCAAGTTGTTCATGTTATTCAGATTTTTAAGGAAACATTGTAGATGTAAACATTACCATAATGTAATTTTACATTTTTCACTGTTATTATTTTACTGGTCTGGCCCACTTGAGATCATATTTGGGTAAATGTGGCCCCTGAACTAGAATGACTTTGACACTCCTGATGTAGATGTTCATTAAAGCTCAGAGTAAATACAAGGGTTATTACACTGGTCAACAACAAATTTGTTGTTTAAGTTTTTTGAGCTGATTTAGGATCATTTTGGTGTGCTGAATCCAAAAATCACATTAATTTTGCTCAGTCAGGTCAACTTTCTCAACTATGCTACATATTGGCTTTTTAACATTTTTACTTACATTTATGGGCATTTTCACATCATATGATACAAAATTCTTTCATATTTCTTGCAATAAATGAGTTCTGAAGATTTTACTTTTGCCAATTTATGATTAATGTTTTTTTTAATATTACAGGTGAATGAAATGGCTTCGACTAGAAGATCTTGCAAAAATAAGCCTGACGTATTCTGCTACATCTGTGGTGAATACACAGACACACATAAATAAAGACACTGTGTTAAATTTGATGATCCTAGTCATTTTTCTAATTCAGACATGTGGGTTTTTCATGAATCTTAGTCTCATTTGAGTGTGTAACCCATCGTGTCCACTGGTGTTACATGCGGAACCTGCCGATTTCAACACAAGTGATTTTGCAAAAGCGGTCTTTTTTGTGAAACACTCTGCCTTGGAGAATTATTTTAATTCCCAAAATGTACCTGTGAGAGAATAAAAAGATATACAGGGTGGGGAAGCAAAATTTACAATGAACATTTAGTTGTTTTTTTTCTCAGCAGGCACTACGTCAATTGTTTTGAAACCAAACATATATTGATGTCATAATCATACCTAACACTATTATCCATACCTTTTCAAAAGCTTTTGCCCATATGAGTAATCAGGAAAGCAAACGTCAAAGAGTGTGTGATTCGCTGAATGCACTCGTCACACCAAAGGAGATTTCAAAAATAGTTGGAGTGTCCATAAAGACTGTTTATAATGGAAAGAAGAGAATGACTATGAGCAAAACTATTACGAGAAAGTCTGGAAGATACTATTAAAGAAGAGTGGGAGAAGTTGTCACCCAAATATTTGAGGAACACTTGCGCAAGTTTCAGGAAGCGTGTGAAGGCAGTTATTGAGAAAGAAGGAGGACACATAGAATAAAAACATTTTCTATTATGTACATTTTCTTGTGGCAAATAAATTCTCATGACTTTCAATAAACTAATTGGTCATACACTGTCTTTCAATCCCTGCCTCAAAATATTGTAAATTTTGCTTCCCCACCCTGTATATAAAAAATCAACTGATAAAGTCACAAAAATGTCATCAATTTTGTGAGAAGATCAAATTTTTCCAAATCAAATTAGCAAAAAAAAAACCCTGACCTGATTGAGAAAAACAGATGTCATTTTTGGATTTAGCGGTGCAAAATGGTCCTAATTCAGTTGAAAAAACCTAGACAACTTGCAAAAAACATTTTTTTGTGTAACCCTGTGTTATAATTGTATCAAAATGGAGATAACTAAAGAAAAAGTCACTTTTTCAGCAAAATCTATCATTACTTCAAGTACAATAACGCATCACATTGGAATATGTTGCAGTGTCTAAAAGGCAGGAATGGATGAAAGATGAAACCGGCCAAATAAAACATTAAATACACTGAATTCAAAGAGTAAACAAAGTAGAATTCACCTCTCTCTTTGTCTATTTTTGCTGATTTGGACTCATATATGATCCATAAACGCAGACTTTTTATTCGTCAGTCACAGCTGTTGCAGATGTTCCGGTGCGTTATGTTTTGCTTGTGTTTTTTATAGTTTTCTATGAAGTCATCCGAATCTCTTTGAACATCACCATGTCGACTTAAATGCATCTTTTCGTCGCTGTAAACTGGTTCCACGGCTGTAAAATTCCCTCGTAAATCCACCTCACTCAGCACAGACCGAGCCACTTGAAGGTCACTGCGAATCCAACGTCTGACCTCCGTCCAGACACTCCGGTCAAAGACAGACGCTATGACTCAGCAGAATGGCAGCCAATCATATTAGAGCGGTCGTCCTCCTTGCCCTGACCCCCCCCCTCCCCCCTCCTCCTCCCCTCTTCTCCCTTGGTGGTACCACAGATCTGAGTAGAGGAAGCAGAGGGAGATGCAGCCAAAGATTACATTAAACACATTTGTGCTCGGTGCCTTGCCCTGCTGGTCTTATCTGCTTGAACTCTGAGTTTGGCTGTTAACTTCGTGTGTTTCTGGCAGCACAGTGACCCTGGAATTAAAGCTCCATCCCTGCATATGTGAGCTGTTTACCACTGAAGGTGCTCGCCAACCTCTATGATAACATTTGAGTGTTTCTAAAACAGGAGTACAGTTGCTTCAGATACAGGAATTTCAATTTAGATCCACTCAATCCTAACCTTTTCTCACTGACTGCAACTCCTCACTTTCTCACCTTTTTTTTTTGTCTAATCTTGAGACGAAGCAAGTATTTGGGTCTTGCAACGAAACTGGGTTTATTGTAGTATCTGGTACTTTGTCAGCTTTTTTAGACCCAAGAATAATAGAGAATTTTAGACATACACTACCAGTCACAAGTTTGGACTCACCTTCTCATTTAAATGACATGAGATGGACCGCGGATGGCCAACCAGTGCTCAGCATCACTGCGAACTCCTTCAAGACTGTCGGTAAAACATTTCAGGTGACTACCTCATGAAGCTCATTGAGAGAATGCCAATTATGTGCAAAGCAGTAATAAAAGCAAAATGTGGCTATTTTGAAGAATCTAAAATATACACTATATTGCCAGAAGTATTTGCTCACCTGCCTTGACTCACATATGAATTTCAGTGCCATCCCATTCCTAGTCAATGGGGTTCAATATGACGTGGGTCCACCCTTTGCAGCTCTAACAGCTTCAACTCTTCTGGGAAGGCTGTCCACAAGGTTTAGGAGTGTGTTCATGGGAATTTTGGACCATTCTTCCAGAAGTGCATTTGTGAGGTCACACACTGATGTTGGACAGAAGGCCTGGCTCTCAGTCTCCGCTCTAATTCATCCCAAAGGTGTTCTATGGGGTTGAGGTCAGGACTCTGTGCAGGCCAGTCCAGTTCATCCACACCAGACTCTGTCATCCATGTCTTTATGGACCTTGCTTTGTGCACTGGTGCACAGTCATGTTGGAAGAGGAAGGGGCCAGCTCCAAACTGTTCCCACAAAGTTGGGAGCATGGAATTGTCCAAAATGTCTTGGTATGCAGAAGCATTCCCAGTTCCTTTCACTGGAACTAAGGGGCCAAGCCCAGCTCCTGAAAAACAACCCCACACCATAATCCCCCCTCCACCAAACTTTACACTTGGCACAATGCGCTCCCACAAGTATTGTTCTTCTGGCGACCGCCGAACCCAGACCCGTCCATCAGATTGCAAGATGGAGAAGCGCGGTTCGTCACTCCAGAGAAGACGCCTCCACTGCTCTACAGTCCAGTGGCGGTGTGCTTTACACCACTGCATCCGGCGCTTTGCATTGCACTTGGTGATGTATGGCTTGGATGCAGCTGCTCGGCCATGGAAACCCATTCCATGAAGCTCTCTGCGCACTGTTCTGGAGCTAATCTGAAGGCCACATGAAGTTTGGAGGTCTGTAGCCATTGACTCTGCAGAAAGTTGGCGACCTCTTCACACTATGCGCCTCAGCATCCGCTGACCACACTCCGTCAGTTTACGTGGCCTACCACTTCGTGGCTGAGTTGCTGTCGTTCCCAAACACTTCCACTTTCTTATAATACAGCTGACAGTTGACTGTGGAATATTTAGGAGCCAGGAAATTTCACCACTGGATTTGTTGCACAGGTGACATCCTATCACAGTTCCACACTGGAATTCACTGAGCTCCTGAGAGCGACCCATTCTGTCACAAATGTTTGTAAAAGCAGTCTACATGCCTAGGTGCTGGATTTTATACACCTGTGGCCATGGAAGTGACTGGAACACCTGATTCTGATTATTTGGATGGGTGAGCCAATACTTTTGGCAATATAGTGTAAAGATGCTTTGAGTTATGTCACACTTTTTTAAACTGTATAATTCCATATCTGTTCATTCATAGTTTTGATGCCTTCAGTGAGAATCTACAATGTAAATAGTCATGAAAATAAAACAAAAAAAAAACAAAAAAAAAAACAGATGAGTCCAAACTTTTGACTGGTAGTGTATTTCCCCCCCAAAAATTACTAGATCTGCAGTAATGTCCAAATAACCCTATAATATAACGAGAAAACGCAGACCTCCGCCAAGGCCGATCAGTGGGCCCCCGTGGCCCCCCCCACCCCACCGATCACCACCAAAATTTAATCATTTGTTCCTTGTGCCAGTATCAACATTTCCTGAAATTTTCATCCAAATCCGTCCATAGCTTTTTGAGTTATTTTACACACAGACAGACAGACAGACAGACAGACAGACAGACAGACAAACCAACGCTGGCAAAAACATAACCTCCTTGGTGGAGGTAATAATAATGACAATGCAACTTCTCTGGGACTGCGATTCATTTGCACATTACTGCACACAATTGCATCCTAACAGCACTGTTTTGCACTGGACTCTACATACTGTATTCTACATTTCTTTCTCTGCTTCTGCTTCTATGAAACTGGGTTCATTTTGGTACCTGGCACTTTTCCAACTTTTTAGACCAAAGAATAAAAGAGAATTTTAGACATATTTCCCCCCAGGATGTACTTAATGATGACCTCAGGTAAATGCAAAAAAAAAAAAAAAAAAAAAAAAAAAAAAAAAAAAAATATATATATATATATATATATATATATATATATATATATATATATATATATATATATATATATATATACTCTTGCTCTGAGCCATCCCAAAATGAATGACTTTTTAATAAAATATTGAGGCCAAAAATAGGAGCAACATTGGGACAGGAAAAACTACCTAGGTGTCAGTGCATTTGATCTGGAACACATGGTTTGAAATGGTCTTATATAGCGCCATAAATAAAGACACTGTGTTAAATTTGATGATCCTAGTGGTTTTTCCAATGCAGACATGCAGGTTTTTCATGAATCTCAGTCTCATTCCAGGTTTCACGTGTAACCCATTGTGTCCACATCGTGTCCACATGTGTTACATGCAGAACCTGCCCATTTAAACACAAATAAATCACAAGCGATTTTGAAACAGCGGCCATATTTGTGAAACACTCTCCCTTGCATATTTACTTTGATTCCCAAAAAGTACCTGTGAGAGAATAAAAAGATATTTTTGAAAAATAGTAGCGTGTAATTTTTGTGTCCTTTTGACTATGTTACATGCAAATTTTTCTATAAAAATAATATAGATAAAAATAATACAAAAATGTGCTTTATTTGAAAAATAGTTCTAATATATATATATATATATATATATATATATATATATATATATATATATATATATTTTTTTTTTTTTTTTTGTTACAATAGACCCAAAGTGCTTCCAAACTTGCTTCATTACATTTTTACTGTATGTGTGTGACAGATTTTTTTTGCTTAATTCAAGATTTTTTTTTTTTTTTTTTTTTTTGCTTAATTCAAGCAAAAAACAACAAAAAAAATCTGCCAATGGAACAAGTGAAAATTATCTTGGTAAGATTTCTTGAAATAAGATTTTCAAGATCTGTCATCTAAAAATCAGTTCTTAAATCTCACATAAAAGTTACTCTTTAGGTGATTCTGTCTTATTTTAAGTGTGTTAGAGATATTTTGACTAGAAATGAGAAAAATACACTTGGTAAGATTTGGATTTTTGCAGTGTGTGATGCTTGTAAATTTGTTGTACATAAAGCTGAAAGAGAGACAAAAAGAAGATGTATATCTGTTGTTGGATTTAAACTATGGAATGAGGCCAGCATGAATTTAAGAATATGTTGCCCATTTTTGATATTTAAAAAAAAAAAAAGGTAAGTAAGGCAATTTTTGAAGGATATAATTGTTAAGCTCTAATAAGTAATAGGTAAACAATTGATTTTTGATTCTACATTAAATTACCATTAATTTGGTGGTTAAGTTATCTATTTTTCTGGTTTATTTTCACCTTTTTATGTTTTGCTTGTTTGTTTGCTTGGATACATTGTTTTCGTTTTTTTATTTTTTTTTTCCTATATTGGATGTTGGGTAGGTGAATTTGTTCTGTAGGACAGGCATTAATATAGGCATTTTGCTTCTGCATGTGCCTTTTCAGTCATTAACCTGTTGGTAATGTTTGTAATGTTTGAAGTGTTGTTGTTGACACTGGTTGTATTATTATGTGATGACTGAATAAAGAATTTCATCATCATCATCATCATCATCATCATCATTATCATCATCATCCTCTCTCTCAAGTCAGAACATATTTTTTATTAGTAAGTTTTTCTCAATTTTTTATCAATTAATAGACATTTCAGGTGACCCCATTTGAATTCCAGGCGACCCCACGTAGGGTCCCGACCCCAAGGTTGAAAAACAGTGACCTAGCCTTTTTTTTTTTTTTTTTTAATATCAGCTGACACACACAGCCCCTGACCTGTTCATACACTATTAATGATGTGCTCAAAATGTTCAAAGCTCCAGCCAAACACAAAAAAAAAAAAAAAAAAAAAAAAAAAAAAAAAGAAAGACGACTCTACTCTAACGATGCCAGTGTGACGCGTCGGCTTCTGCTTTTCCACTTCCCTCTGCTGTCGCTGTCTCCTCCCTGCCTAAAGGTGACCAAACAATAGAAAAAAAGATAAGGTTCCTAATACTCAATCCATGAAAAATAAATCAAATGTGATGTTTGTGTGTGCCCCACTGGACAGTAGGAGAACATACTAACGCACACATGCACAAACACTCGTTTTTGTGTAGATCATTACAGTGTAGCCTGTGGTGTTTGTGTCCTTTTGTGTAGAAGTGTGTAGGTGTCAGCCTCTCCATTATCACGTTGACTTTTCCACACGTAGGTACACTCAGACAGGACTTTAATCTTGGTGCCTCAGCTGGGGTCGGGGGGCCAGATAACAAACTCACATGCCAAATCCCATTAAATGGCTAATTATCATGACTTGGGGGGGTGTAGTGGGGGGGTGTCGCAGTGATGTGGACATGGCAGGTAGACAAAGCGTCCCCCGACTGCAGCTCGCCTCTGCACTGTTGATATCCTGTTGATCAATCAAGTCTGTTAATGAAGCCTTTAACGAGCTGTAATAAAGGCACATCTTCAAAACATACAATCATGTCGGCTGTTTGTTTTTTTGTTTTGTTTTTGTTTTTTTGACTCCGCTAAAATGTCAGGTAAGGTTCGTGAAGACTAACAATTGCAGAAACCACAGCATAATTGGAACTGTGGTGCCAAAAAATAGCAAAGTTCAAATATGAATAAAACCCAACTGCAGCCACAATAGAAAAAAACAACCACATGTAGTGATTATGAGTTAGTGCCTAATAATTAGGAAGAAATATGCGATATTCATGAGAAACAACAAACACAGTTATAAGTCAAAGGACAATGATGACAGGACCACGTTTAAAGTCCTAGTTCTATATTTGTGATGACTTCCAAGTGGATTTTTCTCTACATATAACCTTTGCTAACTGATTTATCACCATTTATTATAATTAGGGATGCACCGATACCACTTTTTTTCAGACCGAGTACAAGTACTTACATTTGAGTACTTGCCGATACTGAGTACCGATAACACTGGGTTACAAAAAAAATGTTTTTTGCAAGTTGTCTAGGTTTTTTCAACTGAATTAGGACCATTTTGCACCGCTACATCCAAAAATGACATCTGTTTTTCTCAATCAGGTCAGGTTTTTTTGCTAATTTGATTTTGAAAAATTTGATCTTCTCACAAAATTGATTACATTTTTGTGACTTTATCAGTTGATGTTTTATATACTTCTCACCCAAAATAGGTTTTAAGAGAAAAAAAAAAAATCATTTTCTAACAGGATTCCTGTTAGGTACAATGGTGTATTCACCGCAGATGTAGCAGAATACGTCAGGCTTATTTTTGCAAGATCTTCTAGCCGAAGCCATTTCATTCACCTGTAATATTAAAAAAAACATTAATCATAAATTGGCGAAAGTAAAATCTTCAGAACTCGTTTATTGCAAGAAATATGAAAGAATTTTGTATCATATGATGTGAAAATGCCCATAAATGTAAGCAAAAATGTTAAAAAGCCAATATGTAGCATAGTTCAGAAAGTTGACCTGACTGAGCAAAATTAATGTGATGTTTGGATTCAGCACACCAAAATTATCCTAAATCAGCTCAAAAAACTTAAACAATAAATTTGTTGTTGACCAGTGTAAAAGTACTTAATAATCCCATTCCAGTTCTTAGTTCCTTTTGTAAATGTGTTTTATTGTCGTTGTCATTAGTCTGACTGGAACAAAGTGCTGCTACTGACATTTAATGTGTTGGAATGAGCGTTTCTCAATTAATCCACCAGGGGGCGCCGCTCTGAATTAATCATACTGGACAAATACCACGAAGAAGAGTAAAGTTTTTTGAGAAGAAGAAGAAGAAAGTCAGTAAAAACAAACGTGGAGACGACAGAGGTAACACTAATGTGATACTAATGTTGCAGTGTTTTCACTGGTAAGGTTTAACAGTTTAGCTTCAGCAGGAAAAGAGAAATGAGTGTTAATTTTTGTTTTCACTTCTGCTGGCGGCGGTCCGCACCGCTCCTTACCTCCATAGTATTATAAGTAGGATGGAAACTGGCCCAGCCCTGGGTAGTTGTCATAAATGTGTCAGTAGTTTTTCTCTAACTCACACAGTTGTTCTTTGAACAGATCCTCTGCCTCCACAGTTCTCGGTGGTATTCTCTGTCTGGGTACGCATCCGCCACCACCTGGAAAACACATGGAATGTACGCAGAGGACGACAGAACGCTGCATCCGTATCTGTCTGTGTCTTTAATGTTACTGTCAGTCAGCATTACTTTTCTCACCGTCATTTATTTTGAAATATCTCCACACTCTTCACACTCCACACACATTATTCCACCGCTGCGTACCTGCTGCACTGAACTGGGAATGTCAGACGGCCGTAAGTGGTATCGGTGCATTTGTATCGGATATCTTTTACAAGTATGAGTACAAGTACACACACTGAGTATCGGAGCCGATGCCCAATACTGGTATTGGATTTTTCATTCATTCATTCATTCATTCATTCATTTTCTGAACCCGCTTTATCCTCACTAGGGTCACGGGGGTCGCTTGGAGCCTATCCCAGCTACTTACTTACAGGTGAAGGTGGGGTACACCCTGGACATTTCGCTAGTTCATCGCAGGGCTGAACATATAGAGACAAACAATCACTCTCACATTCACACATATGGGCAATTTAGATTAACCAATTAACCTATCAGTGCATGTCTTTGGATGGTGGGAGGAAGCCGGAGTACCCGGAGAGAACCCACGCAGACACGGGGAGAACATGCAAACTCAACACAGAAAGGTCCCACCCCCGTCGACTGGTGTTGGAATCGAACCCAGGACCTTCTTGCTGTGAAGTACGAGTGCTAACCACTGCACCACTGTGTCGCCCAGTATCGGATTGGTGCATCCCTAATTATAATATATGCATATAATATATGTTCTATCATTCAAATTACTTATGTAGATTTTCATAAAAGCTCAAACACCTTCTTCG
This sequence comes from Sphaeramia orbicularis, assembly GCF_902148855.1. Lineage (NCBI taxonomy): Eukaryota > Metazoa > Chordata > Actinopteri > Kurtiformes > Apogonidae > Sphaeramia > Sphaeramia orbicularis. Next base: position 16,464,052 of record NC_043972.1, read on the forward strand.
TTTGGTCTGTTTAAAACAGACCAGAGTTCAGACAGACTGGACATTTTTTTAGGTGTGAATACAAACATGCAAACTCTGATTTGAATCAAACAAGTGGACCGAGAAGAGGTGGTCTTGGTCCACTTCCAAATGAACCCGTTCACTTCTGGTGTGAATATAACCGGCCTCGAGCCAAAACAAACCAATGAACCATGCTTCTGTTTGTGCTTGACGAGCCACTGTAGTCGCTGGAAGTAGCCCAGCCTCATGGGTAGTCAGAGCTAATAGCAGCAGCCATGAACTGTGGACAGACATGGAGAATGAACGTCTCATTAACATTTGGTCAGATGCACATATTATGAAACTGGCTGCGAATGAGCTGTTCTCGACAGTTAACATTATTTTTATAAATTTGTGTTTGTAAAAATAGAATACATATTCCGAAAACCATAACTGTACGTAGGACCTCCATGTTTATTTTCATCAATATCTGCCGTCTCTGATTCACCCCGGCCCTGACTTTTCTGTCCAATCCCAGTGCATTTTTTAGAGTAAGTTCATTAACAAGTTTTATTAGAGTATATATACTAACCTTAATGTCAACTTGGTTACTAACCCACCTGTTTTGGTTTGTTTTTTTGTGTTCTTGAGCTGTACGCAAAGCTGTTGAATACTTGAATTTCCCTTGGAATTAATAAGGTGTCTATCTATCTATCTATCTATCTATCTATCTATCTATTAGGGATGTAACGATATGAAAATTTCATATCACGGTTATTGTGACCAAAATGATCATGGTTATCATTATTATCGCAGTATTGTTGAAATGTGCTCAAAATGTTCAAAAAGTACTAATACACACACTGAAATAAATTAACCAAGTTGTATTTGGAAAACAACAACAACAACAACAACAACAACAACAAAAAAACCAAACAAATAAAATAATTGGCACAATGTACCTTCTGTTGCAGAAACGTTCAAGTATTAACCCTTAGTGGTCTGAGCCTATTTTGGCTGTTTTTCAGTCCTTTTGATTTTACCTTTATATACTATATAAACAAATGTTTACTATACCCACGTTTGGGATCTGTTTTTTTCAGCACAACTTCATCTATATCATCTGCCTATTAATTTTTTTACTTTAACCTACTATATCAACATAAAAGTCCAGAAAACAAAAAAAAATATATATATAAAATCCAATTTGAAAAATGTATATAATTTATTGCATAAATAACACACAGATGCTTTACGAACCTTTTCAGAGACTTTAAAAGTGAATATTGGTTCCAAATTTTAGGTATATAAAATCTAAATTGTAATAAATTAAAACAATATTCAAATATTTCACATAAAAGCAGAGCTTTACATAAGTGTTTTCTCCGGAAAAGTGCGGTAATCAAACACGATTATCATGATAATTAGAATTTAAACAGCAAACCGTCTGCAATTTTACGTGGTTTACTGTTATCTATCTATCTATCTATCTATCTATCTATCTATCTATCTAGAGGTACAAAAACATGCTAGATTTAAAAAAAACCCAAAAACTTCATATAAAATGTAATCAATATGTGGGAGGGGCTTAGTATCTGTATGTAAAGTGTATACAGATTATAAACTTGGGTCATAAAACAAACTCATAAAAACAAAAACAAAACAAAAAAAACAAACTCTGTATTTAAAGTTAGTTGTACATATTTACCTTTACTGATGACACATTTCATTGCAGATTTAGTTTTTTCAGGTTATGAGTTCCCAGGGGAAATGTCGCTTATGTTTTCTTTGCTTCATGTTTCAAATGTTTTTTTTTTTTCTTAATAATTTCATTTGTGGATTTTCAACAGCATAACATGGATGCATCATTCAATGTGTTCATTTCTACTGTCTTTTTAAATGTAAGTCCCCACCCCCAACTCAAATATAAACATAAACATGTAAATATATATACCAAAAGACATCAGGAATATGAACAGGAGGCATATAGCACTCACACAAAGTCTTGACATGAAGACACAGCAAAAGCGAAAATAAATAAAAGAGAGTTGAATTTAACTCTGTTCCAGATAACGTTTGGTCCCTCTCAAAATTAGAGTTAAATTTACTCTATGGCCAGTGCAGAGTTAATTCTACTCAATTCAGTGTCGAAATTAACAATGAAATATGTAAAAATATTTAACACTGTTAAGAGTAATATGATTACACTTTATAGAGTCATTTTTTTTACATATTTATTTGAATTTTGAATATTACAGTCACAGTACATAGATACAAAGTGAACACAGACATACTATATGAGCTATAGTAACCCCAGTCCCAAACCTATCTATCTATCTATCTATCTATCTATCTATCTATCTATCTATCTATCTATCTATCTGAGGCACAAAAACATGCTAGATTAAAATAAAAATAAAAAAAAAAACTGCATATAAAATGTAATCAATATGTGGGAGGGGCTTAGTATCTGTATGTAAAGTGTATATGTACAGATTATAGACTTGGGTCATAATTGGGCAAATGTTTGTGTAAAAGCTGAAAAAACAAACTCTGTATTTAAAGTTAGTTGTACATATTTACCTTTTCTGATGACACATTTCATTGCAGATTTAGTTTTTCCAGGTTGTGAGTTCCCAGGGGAAATGTCGCTTATGTTTTCTTTGCTTCATGTTTCAAATTTCAGGGCAGAAAAGGTTGAGCTTTGGCCATATCTGCTGTTTGAAGTGGGAGGACATTGGGCCGATTTTTTGTGCGTGTTGGAAATAGGAAATAGAATCATATCCTGACAGTGTGTGTGTTGTTGTGTTAAATCATAGGTAAAACTCACCGAGTCCAGCCAAGCCTATTGCATAACAAAAACAATGGCAGCCCTTTAGACTGAGGCGGGAAGAAGAAGAGATGAAACACAACAGCCAAATCCTCCAAGATGCACAAACACACAGAGCTGTAAGGAATGAAAAGTGGGTGGGATCGGTATGAAATGAAAAATCACACCATGCGGAATGTGTCAAAGGGAGATATGATGCTGAATCAGATGGCAATACATTCCTTCCCTGTGCTATTTAGGTGTGAATTTTAGTGTTAGAATAAAAAAAAAAAAAATAAAAAAAAAATGGGGAGGGGGGCGTAGGGGCTGGTGAGTTTTTACGGCCTGTGTGCGACTGCAGTTTATTGGCCCAGTAAACACTAGGGCTGAACGGTTCAGGGGAGAGTGGTGAAAAGGGAAAGTCACAGGCGTTTATCCTCCTCTGATCCCCACCACAGGAGCTTTACAGACATAATCCCAAATTACACTGAGGGAGAACCACCCAGACCTTACAAGCCATGACCAGATTACACACAGTGAGACCCACAGCGGACTAATAGAGTGTGACCAGATTATGGCGTCTCAGATCCACCTGTGGTGAGGCTATAGAGTCCCCACCACCACCACCACCACCACCACCCCCCAGGGAGAAAAGTGCTGCCATGTCACCTTTATTCTTCAACCGAGGAGATGGAATCTTCAAAAGACGGCTGCTGGTATCCTCAATTTTTAAGAAAAGAAATCTGTATGAGCCGACTGGATCGATGCCAAAATAAGATACAATATGTGTGAGGGGCGGGGTTTGTTATACCTGCCACCGCTTGTTTATTTATTTATTTATTTTTCATTCTTTTTTTTTTTTTTTATATATTCTGGTGTTTCTCCCCTGATTTTAACCCCCATTGCCATCTGAAGCAGGACAAATACTTTGCAAACAAGTGGTGTCAGGCACAACAAACCTTTCCCCTCGCATGTATTGTAGCTTATTTTCGATCCAGCCGATGTCATCATGTCTATGCATGTGCTGATGTCAGCATATCAATTGCCTCTATATACAGGGTGGGGAAGCAAAATTTACAATGAACATTTAGTTGTTTTTTTCTCAGCAGGCACTACGTCAATTGTTTTGAAACCAAACATATATTGATGTCATAATCGTACCTAACACTATTATCCATACCTTTTCCGAAACTTTTGCCCATATGAGTAATCAGGAAAGCAAACGTCAAAGAGTGTGTGATTTGCTGAATGCACTCGTCACACCAAAGGAGATTTCAAAAATAGTTGGAGTGTCCATAAAGACTGTTTATAATGGAAAGAAGAGAATGACTATGAGCAAAACTATACTAAGGGGCATTAGAAACGCAACAAAGTACAATATAGAGTAAAACTGCATGCAACTGCTTTGTACACAAAACAGAATTTGTTGGCAATCACTGGTGACTATTGAAACAATGGAACCACATTTTTCAGCTCAGGCATTAAAATCACGTGGTGGACGGTGCCAATCCCTGACTTTTCAGGAGTGGTTCGATCTGACATTATTTGAAAATTTTTAATGAGTTCTTTTGATTAATATTGCTCAACTAGCCAAGGCTATAAAAACCCGGAGGAAAAATGCAAGCTGTCACAGACGGTCACCATGCCACGCTAAGGTGCAACGGCGGACAGACCACGACCCGGCCAACCACATGTTACTGCCTGTGCACAGGATGGGCACCTACAAGTCATGCACCTGCGTGACCGTTTTCTGCCAGTGACCCGTACTGCTGCAGAGACAATAGGACATCACCAAAGGCCTATCAGCTCCAGGACAGTGCGACGTTGGCTACGAGAGGATGGCATCCGGTCATACCGTGCCAATGTGGGTTTGGTGCTGACGGACGTCTGTAGGGAAAATAGGCGCACATGGGGTCGGCGTTATTCCAACAGAATGATATAGAATATGATACAAATTGATGTTGCTCAATAAATTATGAAAAACTCAAATTAATATCACAACAACACAATGTTGCGTTTCTATTGCCTCTTAGTATATTACGAGAAAGTCTGGAAGATACTATTAAAGAAGAATGGGAGAAGTTGTCACCCGAATATTTGAGGAACACTTGCGCAAGTTTCAGGAAGCGTGTGAAGGCAGTTATTGAGAAAGAAGGAGGACACATAGAATAAAAACATTTTCTATTATGTCCATTTTCTTGTGGCAAATAAATTCTCATGCCTTTCAATAAACTAATTGGTCATACACTGTCTTTCAATCCCTGCCTCAAAATATTGTAAATTTTGCTTCCCCACCCTGTATGTGTCAAGTTTGAAGTAAATTTAAACCAAATTGATGTTTTATAGACATTGGAAATTTTGCCTATTGTAAGTAAATGTAGAAAAAAAATATTTTTAAAAATCATTAAAAAAAAAAAAAAAAAAAAAAAAAAGAACTTTGACCTACTTTTCCCAAAATGTAGTCACATGTAATCTGGGTCACTGGCAATCTATAAACCCAATTTGGTATGAATTCAACTAATAGTTTAGCTGTTAGAGCATTAACAAACAAAGAAACAAACCGAACCAAAAACAATACTAAATTCTAAAAAACAGGACCAATGGCCCTGTAGCTTACCGGCCAAATTAAAAGCTTTGGGAAATGTATCCAGATGCCATTTATTATCACCCAGTTCTGTGTATTTATTATATTACAGAAATAGCCCATGTTTTGGTCATATTCCAATCAGATCTGTCAAAAATTCAAATTCCAACTTGATATCATTGATACTTGGTGATTTATTGGATCAATCCACTTCCTATCTTTTATAATGGGAAAATTTGTCAAAGTCACACCAAATCCAGAATCAGATCCGGATCGAAATAATTTCAATACATTGTGTTGACATCATCATACAGAAGCTGTATACCAAGTTTGAAGTCAATCAGAACTGGAGTTTCGGAGAAGAAGACGATTGAAATTTTTTCCCCATAAGAGCCCGTGTTAAATTTTCCGTAAGCTCCCGGATCCGGAAGAAGATCCTGATCAGCATGTGGACATTATGTTTTGGTCATCTCCCCATCACGGACTGTAGAAATTTACACTGGATATCATTTATATTTACTGAGTTATTGCATTGATCCACTTCCTATCTCTTATGATGGGGAAATTTTTCAAAGTCACACCGAATCCAGAATCAGATCCAGATCCAAATAATTTCACTAAATTTTGTTGACATCATTATAAAGAAGCTGTATACCAAGTTTGAAGTCAATGGGAATTGTAGTTTCAGAGAAGAAGACGATCAAAATTTTTGTAACAGACGACAACGACGACAGACGCCGCATGACGACAATAGCTTACGGCCTGTCGGCTGGTAAGCTAAAAAGAAGTCACTGGGCAGTAAAATGTCAGCATTTCATGTTGTTATATATGTTCTATAAGATCTTTTACATCAGGGGTGTCAAAGTCATTTTGGTTCAGGGGCCACATTCAGCCCAATTTGATCTCCAGTGGGCCGGACCAGTAAAATAATAACAGCGAAAAAAGTAAAATTATATCATGATCAGGTTTACTTCTACAAAGTTTCCTTACAAATCTAAATAACATGAACACCTTGAATTGTCATAAGAAAAACAAGTGCAATTTTAACAATATTCTGCCTCGTTTTTATCAGTTTATCATTTAGACATGTGCGTTACAATCGCACAAAACATTTAGTAACAGGCAGAATATTGGTAAAATTGCATTTACTTTTCTTAAGAGGTTTCGGTTTCTTCATATTTGTTAAGGTTATTCACATTTTTTGTAAAAGTATAGTTTGGTAATGCAAACATTTTCATGTAATTTTACTTTTTTACACAAAAAAAAAAAAAAAAAAAAAAAAGAAAATTTGGGGTTGTCATTATTTATAGGTTATTATGATAATTTACTGGTCTGACCCACTTGAAATCTAATTGGACTGTATGTGTCTGTATGTGGAACCTGAAATTAAATGATTTTGACACCATTGATTGTTAATATCTTCAGTGTAATTTTTTGCATTTCACAAATTCATCCCACGGGCCAGATTGGACCCTTTGGCAGGCCAGATTTGGCCCCCGGGCCGCATGTTTGACACCTATGTTTTACATAAACTCCCACTAGGATTTAAGTCAGCAAATCAGATCCTTCCATTGGATAATTACTGCAGAGATTAACATTTTTAAGACACTACAGGGTGTTTCAAAAATAACTATACACTCAGAAAAATGCCTAAAAAAATGAAAGTTCCATAAGTTTCAGAAAATATCTATACGGTTATTGATAGACCAAGGTCTCATGCTTTCATTACCACAATGGCAGGTATCAGCCATACCACGTGAGTGAGCATGGTCCTTGTACTTAATTGGGATAGAAAATGGCTTGCGCACAGATATGAGAGGGATAAAACAAGATCAGACACCACAATTGGAAAGCTTAGGCAGGTGCTTTAATGCTGTGTAATTTACAAGAAAATTCAGTTAACCCTTTGTCTTCCAGAAGCCTCCAAACTTTGCACCCAGGCTGTGCCTTCCTTCACTCAAACAGCAAGTCCTTGCACGTCTGGTTCTGATCGTAGTCCATGCCAAAGAACGCAGGCACACACAGTTCAGTCTTCTACGTGGCCACCGTTTCTTCGCAGGCACAGCTCTGCCCTCCTTAACATGTCATAAACTGCACGCCTTATCATTCCACCATCCTGCCTCAAAAGAGTTACTTCAGCTTCAATACGATCCTGCAGGTCATCCAGGTTTCTTGGCGGAGTGACGTAGACCTTTGACTTCAGATGGCCCCACAAGAAAAAGTCAAGTGGGGTAAGATCGGGGGATCTTGGGGGCCACTCAACGGGATGGTTCAGTGCCTAAAATGGACTGTGGTCTGACAAATGTAAACAGTGCTTCGTAGCTTCTGAGAAATTTACGTAGTCATGCCTGGATGGCTCAACCTGGGTGCAAAGTTTGGAGGCTTCTGGAAGACAAAGGGTTAACTGAATTTTCTTGTAAATTACACAGCATTAAAGCACCTGCCTAAGCTTTCCAATTGTGGTGTCTGATCTTGTTTTATCCCTCTCATATCTGTGCGCAAGCCATTTTCTATCCCAATTAAGTACAAGGACCATGCTCACTCATGTGGTATGGCTGATACCTGCCATTGTGGTAATGAAAGCATGAGACCTTAGTCTATCAATAACCGTATAGATATTTTCTGAAACTTATGGAACTTTCATTTTTTTAGGCATTTTTCTGAGTGTATCCTTTTTTTTTGGAAACACCCTGTAGTTCTTTAACACTAACAGATGCAGGGAGTAGCTTCTCACTCTGTAAACAACCATCATTTCGTAGAGAGCATAAATCAGTGCATTTTTTCTTTGCTGATGACACAGCCATATTCTACCATGACAATACCAGGATCAGATTCTGAAAGAGTGGATCACCACAGAGTCAAGACCTGAACCCTGTTGATAATCACTGGGATGACTTGACACAGCAGTCTGACTCTCCATCGGCAAGATAAGATCTTAGCCAAAAAATAATGCAACCATGGACAGAAATAAATGTTATGACATTTATTAGGATGTTGCATAAGCATTTTGTTGCATAAACGATAGCACAGCAAATGCATCTTGTAATCAATTTAAAGGGGAGCCAATGAAATCCTTAGTGGCTGGACAGTGTATATTTATATATAGAGGTAAGCTTTAACAGGCTTGGAAACACAGACCAATTGTCATGCATTTTCCATCTACACTAGCTAGCTAAAGATTGTATGAGTGTATGTGCACTTGTATGTTGTGTGAGGGTGTGTATTGGCAAGAATCTGGCAATATGACACAAATCACAATAGTAGGATCACGATAAAATATATCACGATATATCAGGATACTGTTAAAAAGGCAATTTTGTTTGTTTCTTTTTTTTAAATGATTATTTCCTGAAGAATTTAAATACACCAGAAATATTCACAAATACTAAACCCATTTTTATTGATCAGAACAGGATCTAATGCTATATCACAAAATGATCCTGTGTTAAAACTTAAATCATGTTTTACAGACATTACAGTTTCAGATCCTGTTCAACTGTTTATATTCTATTAGTTCAGAACTAACATCAGAACAGTATTTTTGTGCAATCCCAAACAAAGTAACTAACAATATTTAATAAAAGAATGTTAAATAATGATAAATAAAATACAAACAAAAGAGAAAACCAAAAAAAAAAAAAATGAACCTCTGCCATATTTGCATTTGAACAAATACCTAAAAATATCAATGCAGTATTGTGAAATTAAATATTGCGATATATTGCAGAACTGATATTTTCTAACACGCCTAATGTTGTGGGTATATTTATAAACGTATGTATGTATGCATGTTCATATGGATGAATGAGTGTGTGTGTGTGACAACAGATATCTAAATATAAAAGAATAATGTAAAAGGAATAGGGAAATACATATATATTTTTTAATAATAATATTTTACGGAGAGGGAGTGGGATTAAATAAATTGTACTTCTTCTCACCCCTTTTTGGGTATGTAAATGGAACTATTGCACTGTTCTTCTGTCTAAGATTGTTATGATTGTTGATATTTGTGTATATATTTATGTTTGCTTATTCGCATTTATGTTAAATTTCATTGCATGTTTGGGATAAATCATTAAAATCCAAATTCTAAACTCTATATCTGCATGTAAAATTAAAAAAACACTAAACCTCTCTGACAAAAAATGAAGTCTTCCCACACCTTTTCGGACATGTAAATTAAACTATCGTGCTGTTCTTCTGTCTAAGACTGTTATGATTGATGATTTTTGTAATTGTTTGTTTGTCTGTTAGCAAGATAACTCAAAAAGTTATGGAAGGATTTGGATGATATTTGCAGGAAATGTTGATACTGGCACAAGGAACAAATGATAAAATTTTGATGGTGATTTGGGGGGGGGGGGGGGTGATCTGCCTTGGTGGAGGTCTGCGCTCTCTGAGTGCTTTTCTAGTTTATGTTTGCTTGTTCACATTGATGTTAAATTTCATTGTTTGGAATACATCACTAAATCCTAAATCTAAACTCTATATCTGCATATAAAATTAAAAAACACTAAACCTTGTTGACATAAAATGAAGTCTTCCCACCCCTTTTCAGGCATGTAAATGAAACTATTGTGCTGTTCTTCTGTCGACGACTGTTATGATTGTTGATATTTGTGTAATTATTGTTTGCTTGTTCGCATTCATGTTAAATTTCATTCCATATTTGGAATAAATCACTAAATCCGAAATCTAAAATGTATATCTACATATAAAATTTAAAAACACTAAACCTCTCTGACAAAAAATGATGTCTTCTCACACCTTTTCGGGCATGTAAATTAAACTATTGTGCTGTTCTTCTGTCTAAGATTGTTATGATTGATGTTATTTGTATTATTATTGATGTTTGCTTGTTCGCATTTATGTTACATTTCATTCCATATTTGGAATAAATCACTAAATCCGAAATTTAAAATCTATATCTGCATATAAAATTAAAAAACACTAAACCATCTTGACATAAAATGAAGTCTTCCCACTCCTTTTCGGGCATGTAAATTAAACTATTGTGCTGTTCTTCTGTCTAAGATTGTTATGATTGATGTTATTTGTATTATTATTTGTTTGCTTGTTCGCATTTATGTTAAATTTCAATCCATATTCGGAATAAATCACTAAATCCGAAATCTACAATGTATATCTACATATAAAATTAAAAAACGCTAAACATTCTTGACAGAAAATGAAGTCTTCCCACCCCTTTTCGGGCATGTAAATGAAACTATTGTGCTGTTCTTCTGTCTAAGATTGTTATGATTGATGTTATTTGTATTATTATTGATGTTTGCTTGTTCGCATTTATGTTAAATTTCATTCCATATTCGGAATAAATCACTAAATCCGAAATCTAAAATGTATATCTGCATATAAAATTTAAAAACTCTAAACCTCTCTGACAAAAAATTAAGTCTTCCCACCCCTTTTCGGACATGTAAATTAAACTATTGTGCTGTTCTTCTGTCTAAGATTGTTATGATTGATGTTATTTGTATTATTATTTGTTTGCTTGTTCGCATTTATGTTAAATTTCATTCCATATTTGGAATACATCACTAAATCCGAAATTTAAAATCTATATCTGCATATAAAATTAAAAAACACTAAACCTTCTTGACATAAAATGAAGTCTTCCCACCCCTTTTCGGGCATGTAAATGAAACTATTGTGCTGTTCTTCTGTCTAAGATTGTTATGATTGATGTTATTTGTATTATTATTGATGTTTGCTTGTTCGCATTTATGTTAAATTTCATTCCATATTCGGAATAAATCACTAAATCCGAAATCTAAAATGTATATCTGCATATAAAATTTAAAAACTCTAAACCTCTCTGACAAAAAATTAAGTCTTCCCACCCCTTTTCGGACATGTAAATTAAACTATTGTGCTGTTCTTCTGTCTAAGATTGTTATGATTGATGTTATTTGTATTATTTGTTTGTTTGTTCGCATTTATGTTAAATTTCATTCCATATTTGGAATAAATCACTAAATCCGAAATTTAAAATCTATATCTGCATATAAAATTAAAAAACACTAAACCTCTCTGACAAAAAATGAAGTCTTCCCACCCCTTTTCGGACATGTAAATTAAACTATTGTGCTGTTCTTCTGTCTAAGACTGTTATGATTGATGATATTTGTAATTGTTTGTTTGTCTGTTAGCAAAATAACTCAAAAAGTTATGGAAGGATTTGGATGAAATTTGCAGGAAATGTTGATACTGGCACAAGGAACAAATGATAAAATTTTGATGGTGATTTGGGGGGGGGGCTGATCTGCCTTGGTGGAGGTCTGCGCTCTCTGAGTGCTTTTCTAGTTTATGTTTGCTTGTTCACATTGATGTTAAATTTCATTGTGCGGAATACATCACTAAATCCTAAATCGAAACTCTATATCTGCATATAAAATTAAAAAACACTAAACCTTGTTGACATAAAATGAAGTCTTCCCACCCCTTTTCAGGCATGTAAATGAAACTATTGTGCTGTTCTTCTGTCGACGACTGTTATGATTGTTGATATTTGTGTAATTATTGTTTGCTTGTTCGCATTTATGTTAAATTTCATTCCATATTTGGAATACATCACTAAATCCGAAATTTAAAATCTATATCTGCATATAAAATTAAAAAACACTAAACTATCTTGACATAAAATGAAGTCTTCCCACCCCTTTTCGGGCATGTAAATGAAACTATTGTGCTGTTCTTCTGTCTAAGATTGTTATGATTGATGTTATTTGTTTTATTATTGATGTTTGCTTGTTCGCATTTATGTTAAATTTCATTCCATATTCGGAATAAATCACTAAATCCGAAATTTAAAATCTATATCTGCATATAAAATTAAAAAACACTAAACCATCTTGACATAAAATGAAGTCTTCCCACCCCTTTTCGGGCATGTACATGAAACTATTGTGCTGTTCTTCTGTCTAAGATTGTTATGATTGATGTTATTTGTATTATTATTGATGTTTGCTTGTTCGCATTTATGTTAAATTTCATTCCATATTCGGAATAAATCACTAAATCCGAAATTTAAAATCTATATCTGCATATAAAATTAAAAAACACTAAACCATCTTGACATAAAATGAAGTCTTCCCACCCCTTTTCGGGCATGTACATGAAACTATTGTGCTGTTCTTCTGTCTAAGATTGTTATGATTGATGTTATTTGTATTATTATTGATGTTTGCTTGTTCGCATTTATGTTAAATTTCATTCCATATTCGGAATAAATCACTAAATCCGAAATTTAAAATCTATATCTGCATATAAAATTAAAAAACACTAAACTATCTTGACATAAAATGAAGTCTTCCCACCCCTTTTCGGGCATGTAAATGAAACTATTGTGCTGTTCTTCTGTCTAAGATTGTTATGATTGATGTTATTTGTATTATTATTGATGTTTGCTTGTTCGCATTTATGTTAAATTTCATTCCATATTCGGAATAAATCACTAAATCCGAAATTTAAAATCTATATCTGCATATAAAATTAAAAAACACTAAACTATCTTGACATAAAATGAAGTCTTCCCACCCCTTTTCGGGCATGTACATGAAACTATTGTGCTGTTCTTCTGTCTAAGATTGTTATGATTGATGTTATTTGTATTATTATTGATGTTTGCTAGTTCGCATTTATGTTAAATTTCATTCCATATTCGGAATAAATCACTAAATCCGAAATTTAAAATCTATATCTGCATATAAAATTAAAAAACACTAAACCATCTTGACATAAAATGAAGTCTTCCCACCCCTTTTCGGGCATGTACATGAAACTATTGTGCTGTTCTTCTGTCTAAGATTGTTATGATTGATGTTATTTGTATTATTATTGATGTTTGCTAGTTCGCAGTTATGTTAAATTTCATTCCATATTCGGAATAAATCCCTAAATCTGAAATCTAAAATCTATATCTGCATATAAAATTAAAAAACACTTAACCTTGGCATAAAATTAAGTCTTCCCACCCCTTTTCGGGCATGTAAATGAAACTATTGTGCTGTTCTTCTGTCTAAGATTGTTATGATTGATGTTATTAGTATTATTATTTGTTTGCTTGTTCGCATTTATGTTAAATTTCATTCCATATTCGGAATAAATCACTAAATCCGAAATTTAAAATCTATATCTGCATATAAAATTAAAAAACACTAAACCATCTTGACATAAAATGAAGTCTTCCCACCCCTTTTCGGGCATGTACATGAAACTATTGTGCTGTTCTTCTGTCTAAGATTGTTATGATTGATGTTATTTGTATTATTATTGATGTTTGCTAGTTCGCATTTATGTTAAATTTCATTCTATATTCGGAATAAATCCCTAAATCTGAAATCTAAAATCTATATCTGCATATAAAATTAAAAAACACTTAACCTTGGCATAAAATTAAGTCTTCCCACCCCTTTTCGGGCATGTAAATGAAACTATTGTGCTGTTCTTCTGTCTAAGATTGTTATGATTGATGTTATTTGTATTATTATTTGTTTGCTTGTTCGCATTTATGTTAAATTTCAATCCATATTCGGACTAAATCACTAAATCCGAAATCTACAATGTATATCTGCATATAAAATTAAAAAACGCTAAACATTCTTGACAGAAAATTAAGTCTTCCCACCCCTTTTCGCGCATGTAAATGAAAGTATTGTGCTGTTCTTCTGTCTAAGATTGTTATGATTGATGTTATTTGTATTATTATTTGTTTGCTTGTTCGCATTTATGTTAAATTTCATTCCATATTCGGAATACATCACTAAATCCGAAATTTAAAATCTATATCTGCATATAAAATTAAAAAACACTAAACCTTCTTGACATAAAATGAAGTCTTCCCACCCCTTTTCGCGCATGTAAATTAAACTATTGTGCTGTTCTTCTGTCGACGATTGTTATGATTGATGTTATTTGTATTATTATTTGTTTGCTTGTTCGCATTTATGTTAAATTTCATTCCATATTCGGAATAAATCACTAAATCCGAAATCTACAATGTATATCTGCATATAAAATTAAAAAACGCTAAACATTCTTGACAGAAAATTAAGTCTTCCCACCCCTTTTCGGGCATGTAAATGAAACTATTGTGCTGTTCTTCTGTCTAAGATTGTTATGATTGATGTTATTTGTATTATTATTTGTTTGCTTGTTCGCATTTATGTTAAATTTCATTCCATATTCGGAATAAATCACTAAATCCGAAATCTACAATGTATATCTGCATATAAAATTAAAAAACGCTAAACATTCTTGACAGAAAATTAAGTCTTCCCACCCCTTTTCGCGCATGTAAATGAAACTATTGTGCTGTTCTTCTGTCTAAGATTGTTATGATTGATGTTATTTGTATTATTATTTGTTTGCTTGTTCGCATTTATGTTAAATTTCATTCCATATTCGGAATAAATCCCTAAATCTGAAATCTAAAATCTATATCTGCATATAAAATTAAAAAACACTTAACCTTGGCATAAAATGAAGTCTTCCCACCCCTTTTCGCGCATGTAAATTAAACTATTGTGCTGTTCTTCTGTCGACGATTGTTATGATTGATGTTATTTGTATTATTATTTGTTTGCTTGTTCGCATTTATGTTAAATTTCATTCCATATTCGAAATAAATCCCTAAATCCGAAATCTAAAATCTATATCTGCATATAAAATTAAAAAACACTTAACCTTGGCATAAAATGAAGTCTTCCCACTCCTTTTCGGGCATGTAAATGAAACTATTGTGCTGTTCTTCTGTCTAAGATTGTTATGATTGATGTTATTTGTATTAATATTTGTTTGCTTGTTCGCATTTATGTTAAATTTCAATCCATATTTGGAATAAATCACTAAATCCGAAATCTAAAATGTATATCTGCATATAAAATTAAAAAACGCTAAACATTCTTGACAGAAAATGAAGTCTTCCCACCCCTTTTCGTGCATGTAAATGAAAGTATTGTGCTGTTCTTCTGTCTAAGATTGTTATGATTGATGATATTTGTATTATTATTTATGTTTGCTTGTTCGCATTTATGTTAAATTTCATTCCATATTCGGAATAAATCACTAAATCCGAAATCTAAAATGTATATCTGCATATAAAATTAAAAAACACTAAACCTTCTGGACAGAAAATAAAGTCATTATGTTTTTCACGTGGCTAAAACCACTAACACAAAACAACTCTGATGGAAGGATTAAAAGCACAGCACGGCTGTTTTCTACCACAAAATCCAGTGAAATAGTCTCTCAGCAGAATCTTCGGAGCCTTGTTTCAGTGTCTGTGTTCAGCTTCTACCCAGACCTCTGTTAAACACCTTTTTCTCAGTTTGTGTTGTCGAGCACAGAATGATACTGTATGTCCCGCTGGGTGGCAGGTGCTGTGCTACAGGGACAACAAACAGCCGCCGCCTCATTTTGTTTGTTCTATTAGCCAACAGCAGCGTTACAAGCAAAGCTACAAAAAATGGGAAATCCATGTGTAAATCACTTCTTCATAATCTGTTAGTGCAGCAATGAGCACAGTCTGCCTGAGGCTGTGGGCTGAATGAAAACAAGCCAAAGCCATCAAGGCGCCTCATCTGTAATCCTTCCCCAGGATACAGCTCACAAAACAACACAGAGAAAGCGAAAAAAAAAAAAAAAAAAGAAAGTGTTTCTTTGTTCAGCTGAAATCAATAAGGCCAAGGACTAGCATGTAATACAGCACGGACCACTTTCCCTGTTATACTCTGGACAAGGGAGGAAAAGTTTTGGCTCAGGTCCCCTTCGAGTCGCAGTAATTACACTTAGACCAACAACTTTTAATATGTCTGGGGCTGGAGAGAAGTCAGTAACTCCAACAAAGAAATTATTTGGAATTTATGAGGAGTCAAGTTTATTTTTATGGCTCTTAATCACAGGTAAACTCTCAAAGGACTTCACGGTTTTACAGATTGTTTCACAGTAAAAGAAAAACTGCACACAAATAAACTCAGCAACTCAATGAGAAAGTGGAACGAGAGAGAAATAACAAATATTAAACACATCCAGAAAGCTTTAGGGAAGGTCAGCCGTGCAATACGGGTTAAAGCGAGTCAGGAAGTAAATCAGTAATCAATATTTATGACATTTTTCTCAGGACAGGGTTAATTCCAGTTGATGCCTCTACAGTTTCTGTTTGACTGTGTCATGGAAGGTTTCAAGCGCTCTGGACAATTTGGATTCAAATGCAGGAGTCACTGAATTGGGGTTGAAGTAAGTATATTTTTACATATGATACACACACACACATATATTATATATATATATATATATATATATATATATATATATATATATATATATATATATAGGGTGGGGAAGCAAAATTTACAATGAACATTTAGTTGTTTTTTCTCAGCAGGCACTACGTCAATTGTTTTGAAACCAAACATATACTGCTGTCATAATCATACCTAACACTATTATCCATACCTTTTCACAAACTTTTGCCCATATGAGTAATCAGGAAAGCAAACGTCAGAGAGTGTGTGATTTGCTGAATGCACTCGTCACACCAAAGGAGATTTCAAAAATAGTTGGAGTGTCCATAAAGACTGTTTATAATGGAAAAAAGAGAATGACTATGAGCAAAACTATTACGAGAAAGTCTGGAAGTGGAGGAAGCAACGAAAAACGTACCAAAGCTTTTATTAAAGCTCTCAAATCCAAAATCCTAAAGGATCCAACCAAATCCATGAGAAAAATAGCAATTGAACTTGAGATAGACAACAAGACCGTTAGAAATGCAGTAAAATATGATTTGAAGTTAAAATCTTACACAAGAACACCAAAACACTTGTTGACAACAGCAACAAATCCAACTTTAGCAATTTTTGGGAATCATGTTTATGGCCGCCTTCTTGCCCAGATCTAAACCCTCTGGATTATGGTATTTGGGGCGTTTTAGAACATGCTACCAATAGAACATCACACAGCAATGTCGACTTTCTTAAAGATACTATTAAAGAAGAATGGGAGAAGTTGTCACCCGAATATTTGAGGAACACTTGCGCAAGTTTCAGGAAGTGTGTGAAGGCAGTTATTGAGAAAGAAGGAGGACACACAGAATAAAAACATTTTCTATTATGTAAACTTTAAATAAATAAATAAATAAATTCTCATGACTTTCAATAAACTAATTGGTCATACACTGTCTTTCAATCCCTGCCTCAAAATATTGTACATTTTGCTTCCCCACCCTGTATATATGGGTGTCCCATAAGTCTCCATACATAGGAAAAATAAACGTTTCTTGACATAAACCATTTTTATTTATATAATATGCTCTATATGACTGCCATTTTGTTGGGAACACATTTCAATGCATGTCCTCCACTGCTGAAGAAGTATAAGGAAGAAATATAAAGAAATACATGTTAGAACCATATGTATTATGTCTCCTATGTATGGAGACTTATGGGACACCCTGTATATATATTTGGCCTGTAACGGTACACAAAATTTTCGGTTCGGTACGTTTTCGGTTATGAAAGCCACAGTTTGTTTGTTTTTTTCAGTTCAGTACAGAAAGAAAGAAAACCCCTCAAAATGTCTTTAATGCATTTCTGAATTTTTGAACATTTTTCCCAAAATTTTTGGAGACAATAGAATATAAAAAACAGGAATAATATAATTACGCTGCTATAAATCAAATAGAAAATAAAATATTACTAAATGTATTTTAAACATTAGTATTGCACTTTTCCCTGAAAGGTAGTTTTGAACAAACAACAAAAATCTAATCACAGTTCTGTCAGTTCACATTCTGCAGAATTTTTTTTTTTAAAAATTCCACATGAAGTGCAATATTAACAACAGGACAAACTCATATTCTCTTTTAACAAACTGAAGAGCTACATTGACAACAAAATTAACCAACTAACGGAACTAACGCTGGCGTGAAACGAAAGTGAAACTTTACATACTTTACATGTTGTACAGCGTGTGTGTGTGTGTGTGTGTGTGTGTGTAAGAGAGAGACACACAGAGCTGGTGTGTTTTAGAACTACCGTAGTTCCTTGGGGCCAAACAACGTCCGTCTCATTAACGTCTGTTTTCTCGTTGTCTTTCACCTGAACCTGAACTGATCCAAACTGGACTGTAATGACAGTGGAGGGTCTTCAGTCTCTTCCTTCCAGGTTCACATCATATTTGTTGTTTTTTTAACCTTATATCAGCTGCTATTTCATATTTCTGGTTGTTGTGCGCTAGTTCCATATGTCCGTCTGAAACTTGCGTGGATTTAAAGTTCCGCATCGAACGACATCTTTCGTTCCTTTTTCTTTTTCTCAACATACTATGCCGTTTCGTTACAGCTGTGTACCGAACCGAACAGGTGCATACTGAAACGATTCAGTTCGGTATGTGTACCATTACAGGCCTAATACATATATATATATATATATATATATATATATATATATATATATATATATATATATACATACATATATATATATATATATATATATATATATATATATATATATATATATATGTGTGTATGATGTTTGTTTTTTTTTAAATAATTTACTTTTGTGGATTTTCAACAGCATAACATGGATGCATTCAATGTGTTCATTTCTACTGTCTTTTTAAACGTAAGTCCCCACCCCCAGCTCAGCTATAAACATAAACATGTAAATATATATACCAAAAGACATCAGGATTATGAACAGGAGGCATATAGCATTCACACAAAGTCTAGATGTGAAGACACAGCAAAAGCAAAAAATAAATAAAAGAGAGTTGAATTTAACTCTGTTTCAGATAACATTTGGTCCTACTCAAAATTAGAGTTAAATTTACTCTATGGCCAGTGCAGAGTAATTCTACTCAATTCAGTGTCGAAATTAACAATGAAATGTGTAAAAATATTTAACACTGTTAAGAGTAATATGATTACACTTTATAGAGTTATTTTTTTTACATATTTATTTGAATTTTGAATATTAGAATCACAGTACATAGATACAAAGTGAACACAGACATACTATAAGAACTATAGTAACCCCAGTCGCAAATCTATCTATCTATCTATCTATCTATCTATCTATCTATCTATCTATCTATCTATCTATCTATCTATCTATCTATCTATCTATCTATCTATCAAAACAATAATAGAAATAAAATATGTACCATACCTACAGTTATCCAGGTGATGAGTGGGGATTTACTGTTAAAATCATGATAAATTGCTCATTCTTTAAGTTTCTGTGAATTTTAGAAAAGGCTGCCATGTTTTATCGAATTTTGTAGTTGATCCTGCTAACGTACATCTCATCTTCTCCATATGTAAAAACCTCATGATGTCTGCAATCCACTGATCCTGTGTGGGAGGGGATTGCTCTTTCCACCTCAAAAATATAAGACATCGTGCAACCAGAGAAGCAAATGCAATAACATTTGAATAGTATTTAAAAATATCAATGTTTGGGGGAATCACTCTAAAAAGTGCTGTTAGGGCTGAAGGTGTAAAGTGAATGTTATATACTTTTGAAAATGTAGTAAATATAGATGTTGTATATGATATATTGAGACAACAGACCACATGTCCAGAGTTTACAGAATTACGATTTTTTTTTTTTTAAGTATTTAACAAAGGCTAAAAACATGAAAGGTCAATTGTAATGTCAGTTTTACTTTTCACATATGCATATATTATCTTTTTTTTTTTTTTTTTTTTTTTTTTACAGCAAGGGTATATTAAAGCAACACTATGGAGTTTTTCAGCCTTCAAAGTATATTTTCCAGGTCATTTTGGTGGTACAACAACTCACAATAGGTTCAGTTCCATTTTCATCATCACTTCAGAGCATCTGTATCACTTACTTACTTATGACAAGCATTATCTACTTATACTCAAATATGTATTTGTATAGTGATCGGGTGACTATAATACTAGGTTGAAAGCTAGATAAGATAAGATAAGATAAGATAAGATAAGATAAGATAAGATAAGATAAGACTTTATTTATCCCACCGTGGGCAATTTCAGTTAGCATCAGCAAAACTAGTGAAAAGTGAAAAAATGTAAATATTGAGAGAAAAATAAGAAATTTGGTATTTCTATAAATATTAAAGAATTAGAATTAAAAATTAAACATTATTTACATCATCATGGCTGCACATGTACATGGTGTGATATGGGGTGAGTTTTTTTTTGGGGGGGGGGGTGTAAAAGTCTGATGCTGAAGGAGCTGTTTGTGGATGGACTTCCTTCTTTAAGTATACTGAACAACAAAAGAAACGCAAGTTTTGGTCGTTAATTTGGGCAAGACTTCAGCTGTCCTGTTGAGTTGTCAACTGAGATACACATTACAATAAGTGAGTTGTAACCATTGGAGCGTGTGTTTGCAGGCAAACACGACCACGAGTGGTGTTGAGCACATGTACAAAGTATCGGAGGTGCGGTACGTTTTGAGTGATATGGTAGTGGGAGCAACAAATGGGAGTGGCAATTCCCTTTGTTTATCCGGGGGCTATAAAAAGAAATGGTAAGATTCAAAAGTTACTGCATTACCACGCCTTAACGATAATCTGAGAGAACGCGCCATTGGTATGCTTGATGCTGGTTTAACGGCTCGCAACGTTGCCAGACGTCCGCAAGTGCACGAGTCCACCATCAGTAGGCTGAGGACACGATTCCGTGACACAGGGACCACTCGGGACAGACCAAAATCCGGAAGACCACGTGTGACCACCCATAATCAGGATCGCCATATTCGCTTGGCCCACCTCCGTGACCGTCAACTCAGTGCTACAAGGACAGCAAGAGAGACCCACTGTAAATTTCACAGCTAGATATAAATATCTCATATGAAAGCAATATTCATAATCAAACTCCCATATAAACCAATACCGAAACATACTTGTGTTTCTTTTGTTCAGTATATATTTAAATACATTTCACACACTGCTCTGTTGGTTTGACTTACAGATGTCAACAATACGGTGTATATCTTCATTCACAGTTCTTTGATTCATTGTTTTATTATATGTTTATCATGGTTTTTAACCCCTTTAGCCCTATCAGCCTGCCCGCAGGCTGAAAAAATTATATTATTATTCATCTACTATAAAAATATAATAAATCAGGACAATGAATGTTTTTTTCTACTTTTGCTCAAAGTTTAGACCCTAATGTTAATAAAAGTACATCAAAAGTGTATTTTAGTGCAAACTTTAATGTTCAAACGTGATTTTTAATCTTTGTGGGGTGAAATATACGCTATTAAAAAATCTCCGACACGAACAATTAACCGTTTCATGCATGAATTATGAGAACCTTAATCAAGATTTTTTTTCCTGAGTGTTTTTATTCCTCTTTAGGCATGAAAAAAAACAAAAAAAAACAATGTGATTGAATATGTTTTTAAATCAACCTGTTTTTCATGGAGTTACAAAAATGTCCACTCAGCTACACCATGAATTTTATTTTTGAAGCAAAGAAACATGTATTTAAAACCCAATATCATAAAGTGATATGAAAACAGTGAAATGAAACCATGTTTAATGCAGCTAATCTGATGTTTTCTCACATTTTAACATATTCTAATACTAGTTATTACTCACTTCATGGAGATAATATGGAAAAAATAAATAGTAACAAGTGATTTCCACTCAAGAACCAACCAAGAACAGCAAAGTTACAATAATGGTATGAATTGCAGTTTATGAGATGATGCACAAGTGTCCACTGTGTTGGTTAATATGGAACTAAAACAACAAAACAACAAAACCCATGAATATACAAGATTAAACCTATAAAGTAACTATCCACTGTAGTGACCACTATGCATGAAAGGGTTAATTTATGCATATCGTCGTCAATCCAGCCGAAAAAAAAACAGGCGAGGACGAAAAATTCTAATGTCTCTTTTAGTTTGTTACAGTTTACTCAGACATAGTAATAGATACAATATTTTAGACAATGGGAATAGATTCTGTGAGGTCTCTAAATGTCCATAGACACCAAGAACATCCATATGAACCTTATTATTGTGGAGTAATTCTTCATTTACTTTGGGTATGTCTTTTTAGGCGTTTTTCCCCTGAAAATATGGTCAGGGTTTAACAGGTTAATATGTGGACTTGTTGTCTTTGTGAAAATATGTACTGCTGCTATTTAGACCTGGACCCCCCTGCAAGAAGAGAGACTGGTTTTAAAAGTACCTTCCTGGATAAATTAAGAAAAAATAGACAAGTCTTGCATCTTTTGTCCTTAAGAAGAAACCAAGAGCTATGTTTTTTTATTCAGGTAAATATATTTGGCCCTAGATTCAGTGCTGTTTAAAAAAAAAATAACAATAATAATAAAAAAATATATATACAAAAGCATTTTAGATACTTTCAGCTACTAAAATGTATGAGCATGTGAACAGAACAGAAATATATTTCAGTTACTGCATTTCGTTGTCTCATTTTTTCTTTTGCGCTCTTTGTCTGTTTACTCGATTGCTTTTTTATGGTTTGTTTTGCTTCCAAAAAATACATTCCTTTCCTGGTTTTCATTGTGTTGGATGCTCTCCTATCTATTATTTGTGTTCGTCTGTGCTGAAGCATCATTTCCACTGCTGTTAACCTTCCACTTTTGTATAAACACTCCCTGACTTGCTCGTATCTCCTCGGAGGTAATGAAGAGAGTCGATAAAAAAAAATACAACAAGCATTACAAGTATGTAGAGTTAAAGATATGAAGGCACAAGCAACAAACCTGACACTAAAGATGTCATTAATGTCTGATGGGAGATTTGGACTCAATGTAACACAATGACGTTCCCATTTATGGTTTTCATATACAGCAAACAGCATGAAACTTTCCTAATATGAATCAAAAATACAAATAAGAGAAAAAAAATGCAACTATGACCTGTTGTGTTTAATGGTTTTATGCTTTATATGGCTGTTTGAATATGAAGTTTTATTTTGTTTATTTAGTTTCACTGCTGCACATATTCTTTTTTTCCACCCTCTTTTCGTTAGCTTCATAGCATGATTTATTATTTATGGCCAAATTGTCATATCTGCATAACTTTACCCTCCTAACACTGCTGCTTTATTTTTTATTACAAAAAAATATGACACTAAAATATGATAAAAATGCACAGAAACTACACTAAAATAGACTAAATATAAAATCAGGGTATGTGCAGCAGGGTTCCTGTGGGGTCTTCAAAAGTCTTAAAGGCACAGTGTGTAAGATTTTAAAGTGTTCTTTCCAATAATCTAATTATTGATTATAATGGAATAGAATTTATGGTTTTTGGTGGTGCTAGGGTAAATTATGATATAAAACTGAAAATTAATGAAATTGAAATTGAAAGGGTGTATGAAACCAAATTTTTGGGAGTGATTATTGACCATAAACTCTGTTGGAAACCACAAATAGAATATATAAAACTTAAAATGTCCAAGGCTGTTGCGTATTGTTCACTTGTAATGCCATATATGTCATATTGTGTGGAAATATGGGGCAATGTGTATAAAACTAACATAGACCTGATAGTTAAACTCCAAAAAAAAAGCTATTAGAGTCATAAACAAAGATGGTTATCTCCAATCAAGTAATCCACTTTTTGTAGAATCTGGTTTACTGAAATTTTTTGATATTGTATATTTAAAAACAATGGAATTTATGTTTCATGTTAAAAGTAAAAATCTTCCTGTTTGTATTCAGAAAATTTTTAAGTTAAGAGAAGGACATTAGACTTTAAGAGGGATGTTTGTGCTTGAAAAATGTAAAGTAAGAACAAACGTTAAATATCACTGTGTTTCTGTTATTGGTGTCAAATTATGGAACAAATGGAAGGATGAAGTGAAATTGTGTAGCTCACTGTCGAGTTTCAAAAAGGCTTTATTTTGTCAAATTCTTAAGGGCTATGAAAGTAATATGATTTCAAAGTGACTTATAACACCGAATGTAGAATAATTTGTGTTTAAGTACTAATCTGCTGCAACTTCAGGTGTGGGCTTGGAGTAAGGATGGGAATAGGAGAAGCAGAAATAAGCTTCTGGCTTCAGCTTCTTCCTTTTTCAGTTACAAATTGCATGAATTTTATGTTTGTTTGTTTGTTTTTAATATGTATGTGTTTTGTATTTAACTGAAATAAGTATTCATTCATTCATTCATTCAGAATAGTGCTCAATCAGTCAAAAAAACCCAATTTGATTACATTTAACCGAGAAAAATCTGTTTAAACATACATAGTGTGGGTACTGCTTGCTGGGTGCCACCATTATCGACGCCATTTTTTTCCCCTACATGAGCCTACAGAGGACAAAAATCAAACTAGCCACCTACAGTATGGGGCAGGCTTCTCCAGAGCTGCTAGGTCTGTTGGGCAATTTTGGAAATTTGTCACAAAGTGCATTGTGGGAAGTGGAGCTATGTGCAGCTGGAAACACGAAGCCATTTCCATGTTTGTTGCAGCTGCAGCCATAATGCAGCTGCGTGGATCTCTGCTTCCCACAATGCACCTCGTGACCAATTTCCGAAAATGCCCTAGTGACTGAGTGGCTCTGTTTTTAACTATGGATTGTTTATGGTGAAGTACACTTCAAACTTGTTCACCGTGAGGGAACAGGTTCAGGTGCGTAATCACGGAAAGACTTACAGATTCGTGATACTTAGGCTTTGACTCGGGTTTTACAGATTGGATGAAAAATTTGTGATTAACGTCGTGCAGCTTTAAATCTTTTCCTGTTAAATTCATGAATGTTTTTATTTTCCTACATTTACCTCATCGCTCGATGGAAGTGATGACAGAGAAGTTGAGGTGCTTGCCATTTTGGCAGATCGTGGAAACGAAGTATTGGAAAATCATGAAAGACACAGTCAAGGCTTTTTGTCGCAAAGTGCCAACTGTTAGGTAAGTGCAGCACTGGAACAGAGAAATAACACCGTCTTTGCATTGATTCAGGTATTTGCTGCCACCTAGGGTAGGGGAGTTACACACTGTACCTTTAAAAGTCTTAAATTTACAAATCTGCATTTAATACCTTAAAAAAGTCTTTAAAAAGGTTTTACATTTGATATGATAGTTTTTAAGTTATTTTGCCATAAAATTGTTTGCTGTATTGTGTTTAAATGTGTCCAAGCTGGAAAGAAAGTACAGGAGGTCCTCGGGATACGAACGAGTTCCATTCCTACGCTGGCGACGTAACCCGAATTTCCACGTAAGTTGGAATTAACCCTTTAATACCCCCTAAATACCTAATACTAGGTGGCTGGAGAAGAAGGAGGGGAGGCTGTGAGAGCTGCTGCTGGGGAATCTGGATTATCTGGAGGGGTAGCAGGTGCAGGATCTTCTGTAGACGTTGAAGGTACTGGTTCTACTGGCCTCTCCACGTTGGTGAAGTACTTGGAGATGTCCGTCTGGAAGGAAATCTTCCTCTTTTCCTCCCAGATCTCACAGTAGCACCGTACACTGTCCATCACTCCCCTTGAAGCTTTCGAAAATCGTTCCATATTGGGATCCTCTGCGGACGAGACTCAGGCGTCGTAAAGTCGAAACAGCGTAGGTCGAGTACCGCGTAACCCGAGGACCTCCTGTACCGTTATGCTGCATTCCAGAGTGCTGGGAGGTAGATCTAAGCTCCTATTTGCTTAGTTACTGAAGAGGCCTTTCAACGGTCGACAGGACAGTGGTCTCATATACGCAAATGAGATGGAAGAAGCAAAATGTCAGATGAGCTAATTGTACATCTTGAGGTGTTTTTTTTTCATTGCGAACTTCCTCACTGTGCGCCGCCATTGCCATGTTGACGTCACCTTGTAGTTCACGGTGAGGTTGGCCTCACTTTGCAACTAGGACCTCCGGCTTGGACAGGTGTTCCAATGCACTTTACCGAGATGGATGTCG